>NW_025110608.1:933988-1147740 GCF_011392965.1 Frieseomelitta varia | reverse complement strand
GACGAGTTCAAAAAGAAAGCGACGAATTATTGTATACGGTTTGGTCACTCGTTATGGTCCGCAATCAGTTGCCAGCGCAAGTGGTTCACCTACATTATCCGAGATAGGTGAAACGTTGCAAAACTAAAGCTTATCTTCCTGCCTGAAGATAAATAGAAAATACACGAATTTAGTATCTGATCTGAAACGTATGTTTCCCTTTGTATTATCAATACTGCAATATCAATTCATTTGCATTTAATTTATTCAGTTATTCTCAACGCAGGATACGATTACGTTGTACCGAAAATGTGAGGTCTGCACGATCGATGGATAACGAATAGAGACTTCAAACGTCTGACGAATCGCTAACCAATTGGGAAATTGAAGTTGATTCGAGTTACTATTACTTGTACCTCCGATACCGATAATTGAACTCAAGTTGACGATCTTGGACGCCGTTGTTAAAGAACAGGGCGATAAAACGAAGAATGCATTATTCGAGCAATGTGAAAGACGAGCGAATTCAAATACAATCAGCGATCGGAGATCACAACCTGGATAAGTGCCCAGTGGTTCTAGCGTATGCTCGTATGATTCAATCGAATGTTGAAGCAATTTTATCGCGAGACAGCTGAACAATGGTTTCTCGAACACCTTTCCAGAAAATTGCATTCAGCATGTTTCTGAGGTATGCGATGTCTGGACAGAAAGGCTTCGCAACGAGTGAAAGGAATTTTCTACGGATACGATACAATTAACTGATTCTTTAGAAACATCAATTCTGTCGTATTGCAACGTTAAATAAACAAGTAGATATAAAAAATTTAAAAGGTACAATACATGTATGTATGGTGCTACTATTCTCACTGAAAAATGTTTCGTGTCATTAGTACAATGAACAATATTAATGTTAAACCTGAATACGGATAATATATAAATAACATTAATGTTAACATCCAGGTATTTTTATATTTTTACACGAAATTTCTTATAATATTATTTAGAATATTCAAAAAAGTCCCGCTCTTGTTAGAAGTTACGTAACATCGGTACTTTTGTAGGATATAATAAACGCAAGCGAAAAGAAAACGAGAATACAGGCGGATGATAAATGTTTTTAACGTCATACACGCCGAAATGAATTATTCATCAATAAGATCAGCAAACAATGGATTGGATTTAATCTGGATATCTCGCGTAACATGCAACACTGTAGCATAAGCATGGAAATTATTATTTCTTTTTTTCTCTTTTTTGAGTTCGTTGAAATTGAACGAATTTCATCGCGAGCACGATATGAAAATGCGTTTTTTTTTTTCTGTGTTAAAAATTTTACACCCTACATTGATTTTATCTCACCTCGTGTAATTAAATGAAAATTTAAAGGCAAAATAAGCTGATGAGATTGTACGAAATTCAATTTAATTCCTCCGCGTGCAGTGTCATTTAGTAATAAAGGCTTTCGTCAATTGTTCAAAATAAATTAATTAAATTAACGCGGACAATCGTCCCAAATTTGTTCCAAACGTGTATAAACAAGATGGACGGATTTAACGTTTTGTTCACGAAAACCCGGTCCCCTGGTTAGTAATTTTTAGCTTCGTATTTGGATTTGTAAATGTCATGCAAAGAAATCTGGACGTAACCGTAATGGATAACACGACGTTATACGTATAAGAATCTGTGACATGACACTTGAATCGTGTGGATTACTTCCGTCATGCGACTGTAAATCCCGAGTTAATCTGTTTGAAACACGATTCTCTTGGCAAGATTGCTCACCAAATTGATATAGGGCAACTATGTAGCTAGAAATGGAAAGCAGCTAGGTAATAATTGACTGCGTAATTATCAACGCTATGCTTCTTCGTTTCATGTGGGACCGAGTGTTTAAGGAACTAATTAAAAACTAATGTTATAATATATCTAGCAAAAATACACCGTAAGTTCACCAATATACTAATTAAAAACTAATATAGAAACTAATGTTATAATATATCTAGCATATATAGAAACTAATGTTATAATATATCTAGCAAAAATACGCCGTAAAGTTCACCAATGTATTTCGTAAAATTGCGAAGTTCTTAAAATCGTGGGAGGATTCTGGGAAGAAACATATGTTCAATATTATTGCTAATCAGAAAGAAGTGAATTTCGTTGAAAATTTACATTAACTCTCAGTTTAATAGTACTTGTTGGATTATAAAGATGATTACAAGTTACTAAAATTTAGGGTATTTTATTTCATAATTTTAATTTAATAAATAATTTCAATATTAGAGCTGTCAACGACTGAAGAAATCAATTATATTAAATATTAAAGATACCTATTATGAAATATCAATATAAATTTAACCCTAAAGCAATCAAATGTCATGTAATCTAATCACTTGTGTGTTACTGTCAGGAGTACCAGCGATTACAGTGTAAGATCTATGTTGACTGATTTCAAATGGATTTTATATACGAACTATCATACTAATTGCTTCGAGTCTACGGATTCAGACATGATATTAGACATGTTCGGTGTAAATCATGGAAGGTCCACCTAAACGAGCAACGAACCATTTTGCGTGGATGTATGTAGGTGGCAACGGACGGACAGAGAGGACAAGCCGAGGACGACGTTCCTACCAGTGCTGGCGTTAATGCTAATGCTAATGCTAATGTCGATGTTAATGGCGTTGACGTCGTCCTCTGCCGATCTGTACTCGCCAATAGACCCACCACCAGACACATAATACCTCCAGTCAAATTGATTATTATCAATTTATACCATTTCGATAAGTAGTTCTATAGCCAGAAAGAAGGTAGAAATTAGAATCGAACTGTAATTGGTATTGGTTTTTGTTTTTTTTTAAGAGGAAAAGAGATAAACTTTAGATACGTCAAAACGTCAGCGAATAATATATAGTTTGGTTGTGATTTGCAAGTGATACACTAAGGGAATAATTGTAATATTGGGTATAATTGTAGTATTGTAGTAATATTTTATACCAAGTTCAAATTTAGTATTCAGTAAATAAATAAATTGAAATTATGTCAATGAAACTATTATCTTAAGAAGAAATGTGAAATTTTTTAACATCGCAAGTAATCACACGTAAGAAACAGTCCATTTTAAAAACCGAGGGACATTTTTTGAGAAAGGCCTACACCCAACAGTATAATTATTATAATTAGAATTGATGCAATATTTTCCCTCGGCTTTTGAACTCTGGTAACTCATTAAAACAAAACACTTCATCAATGAACAATGATAATCGTGAATTTATCGAGTTAAAATTTGAGTTCTAATCAGTAAATTGTTTCTTTGATAAAATATAATCCAGAAAATCTCAGTCACTGTAACTTACTGCAATATCTTTTCGCCTCAGCCCAAAAATTTTATTCTTACTCTTACACGTGATTTTATCTTCCTTTTTTTTTTTCTTTTTTTAGAGAAAAGCAGACATTCTAAGATCGGCCCAATTCTTAAGTCGAAATAACGTCATCGTCGTTGACGACGTAGACGTCAATTACTACTACTACCTTTACTACCGTACTGCATTTGCATAAACAGCCACGACTCAATCTCTATGCTAATCGACTTGTTCGACTCCGAAAAGTACTAGCGTTAGATGCGCGTGTCTGAATTCGTGCATGCATACATGTATATATACGTAATTTACGGACATTTTTTCTGTTTTCCGCAATATCATATTATTCTGAAATTACATATAAATTCAGATTACGTGCAATTTTCCTATCTATCATTTACCGCAATTACAATCGCGAGCAATTTACTGCCATTATCTTTCTTATGGCCATGCACAAGGTTCATTCGTAATATACATATATATATAACTAGTCGAAATTGTTTAATAGTCTCAATACTGATGTAAAATCCTACGTTTCTGTGCATGTTATTATTCAGCATGTATTTTAAATAATTTTCGCTTGAATCATTTATCAAACATAGTGTTTGCTGGTTTTCAGATTCTGACGAAGATCGAATTGAAATTTAATGAATAACGAAGAAAATCACATGCCAGAAGTACAAACGACCACCTAAAAAAAATTCTCTTAGGATCATTTTAATTTCATTGCGTAGCAATATTTTTTTTAGATGAAATCACGAACTGTCTAATTTGATATTTGTTGATTCCCTTCGTACGATGTATCTAGGAAACCTGAGAGACGAGCGATGTATCTCCAGAACCTGTACAGTTTGACCAACTTAACTTTGCCAGTCAGGTGCGCGACCTACAAAGTGACGATCGATGTTAAAGAAAGATCGAAGACGATCAGTTTCTGAAGCAGCGAGTAAACTTCCGCACAAAATAGAGAGAATTATTTAAGGAGGTGGTTTTATATATGCATCCATATATAGTTTTTCGCTTATTTCGAAACTACGATGACCTATTTGCACAATTGACAATATTGTTCATAAATTATTACATGCAAAACATTTTCCAATAATCCTGAATAAATTTGGACAATTTTGAACGACTGAACGTTGTGTCAAGAATTGTCTTGTCATAAAAATTGCATGGAAAGTTAAAGAGAAAGAGCCAATATTACACCTGCTTTTAAATGTTTAATGTAAAAGTATTGTATTCCACGCGACACGGGTGTCAGTCAGATCGAAACAGTGTTCGCTATTATAAAATTTTTAATTGGTAAGAATCTAACTTCACAACATACCATTTAAATTTTCATTTGCCGACGTTCGGAGCTTGAAATTACTCTTCTTGAATTTTTATTAATTAACGGCAGTGCACATTTTTCACATGGTACAACCGTAAAAAGATACGCATATACGATTGTTAATAGCACAAAATAATTGTTCGAACTGACTTTATTAAAACTACATGCAACGTGTGCAATATGCATGCTGAAACCTCTGGTCGAAATAAAGAAAATCCCTTGAAAAATTGCAAGCGCCGTCGAGTGAAATTACAGAAATTCTGAGCATACTAAAAAAATCTAAGGCTATCCGTATCAATTAGTATTGTTCGTTTTCCAAATCGAATATTCGATTTTGTTTTGTATTTTACATTGTTCGCGGTAGAGGTTAGCAGTAAAATTAAGGACCAAGCAACATTCCAACAACAAACAACATTTTGTAATTATAAATAACTTATTACTTGTTTTTAATTTTACACAATTGTAGAAAAAATAACGGGGAAAGACGTTATTTTGCATATCGCACGTGTGCATATCGTATTAAAATATGCATTTGCTCGAACGTTCGCAGTCTGGTTATTACCTTTTAATTTTATGAAATTATTCCATTTCGCGACTACAAAACAGTTAAAAAAAAAGAGAGAGAGAGAGAAGAGACAAATTCGTTGAAGCAAAATAATCGGAAAAAGAAGGAAAAGAGTTCTTGACAGGTTAAACTAAAAATTCTAAAATAAAGGGATTTCATCCCAGAATCTCGTTGTCGCGGTCTCGCGAACAGCCCCGATGATACCAGTTGAGGGTTAAGTAAGTTTCGCGAAAACGTTCATTAAAATGTATTCTTGGAACAGTTCACGCTTCGTTGCCTGATTCAGGGCCCTCCGTGTCTAATTGTCAGACGCATCATCCTACTCTTGTTCCCTTGATATAATGCCGGGGTTATCTCGGCGCGGTCGAACTTCGCGATGCCTCGAGAAAGCTTTCAAGAAACTGTGCGCTGGTATCTCGCTAACCTGCTTTTGCATTCCTGCGTCGTGCAATGGCGGTTGATTCTTACAAACGAGCCGAGTCACAGCATCCAATGTAATCCTACTCTATCTCCCGGGACTACGCTATTGACTGCCGATGAAGTATGCCAACGACACAAAACGTACAAGCATATCGTTGCATTGTAACCGCAAGAATATAGGGGCAGAAGTAGGACAATTTGCGAGTAAGGAGAGATCACACGTCTCACGGAACAAGACGGGCCAAATTGAAATACGAAATGGAAGATAAACGTCATACGTATTTCCCATTTTTAGAAATTTAATTTTCATCCTCAACTGGTATTCTCATTGAAAGCCGTGACGATTTAGGAATAAGTTTTCTTGATTTTGAAACGTTTGTTAATGATCTCTATCATGCGTAAAGTGAATAACAAATGAAATAAATACTCTGAATTTTAGAGTAATCTACCACAAACTGCTATACCTAGTCTAACTTAATGATGTCATTTAGAAATTGACGCTGTTGCATAATTAATTCTAAAAACTAAAATTGGCAAATTCTTTAACAAAAAAATGCTAAAACTCGAACTAATTAACTTAAGTAATATCGGTACTATACAAATAATTAGAGCAACGATATAAACTAAAAAAAAAATCATTCGTTAAACGATATATAATAATACATGCCCAATAAAGTTTCGATTTTCTTGTTGAAATGACTATTTTTTTAAACTTATCCCAGTGTTTTAAAGGAATCGTAAAAGATTCTAATTACAACGAGATAATAGAGTAAAGAATTTCGATTTCAAATGATAAGGAAACGCTAACGGTATACAAAGAAAAATACATAACCATTGAGACAGCGATCACGCTGTTCGCTAAACGTGTCGAGTAAACGCTTTATATTGATTTTTATCAGTAGCCTTTGTTCGCGTTTCTATTCAACACAAAACTGTGCGTTTAAATAGCTATAGATCGAGAACAATTAACCGGAGAGACGACTTCCCATGAATTGGTAGCCGTTTCCTGATTTCAGCTAGTTTTGTCCTGAATACGCCGAGAGTGAGAGTGAGAAACGCAGAGGGTGAATAGGACCCAGCAAAATATTTTATAGAATAACAATCCTCGTCGATCCTTTGAAGATTTACCACCAACCGAGCAAGTTATATAAAACAGATTTGTATAAAAGTAGTTATTTAAACTCGAACTGATCAAATTCAGTGGCATCCATTCTCCACTTGGTCCGTAGTTCTCGTTACAAAATTCCAACCATCGTTACCCTTGCACTCGTGAACTTCACTTTTTCACAACACTGAAACTTTGCTGTATTTATCAACCATTTTTTTTTTTTTTTTTTTTTTAAGCACTAAATCAACTAGTCGGGCGAATCGTTTATTTTTTTCTTCGTTTTTATATAAATATTCGCGCAAGAGAGAAATCGACGTGTGAAATACATATGTGTAGCACTTTGAATTATGCAAATGAAACCATAATTTCAACTTGTACTCTATACAACTTTCGTGGATGAAAAAAATATTTCCTTCATAATCTCACACTACTCCTTCGTTAATCCACTTGTGAAATGTCACATGAACTTTTGAACTTTTGTCAGACTTCCTTTTTATATTTAATTATATATATATATAGAAAAATTGTAAAATGTACATATATAAGTACAGTTTGTACTTTACCCATTTTAAATGAGTGAGTGGTTATGACACATTTATTATACAATATTACGTTTATTATATGTACGTATAGGGAGGGATAAAGTTATTATATATATTATAATCTTTACAATCGGCCAAAAGGAAAATCCAAATACAAATTTATAACGTGTCTTTTAATTAATACTTCCAGCGAATATTTCAGTGTTATCCGCTGAAGTGTTGCGTTTCAACAATCCTGGTGTAGACACCGAAGCGAAGCTTCACGCTTAATACACAGAGGGGGAGAAATACTGTTTAGTATTTTTCTGTTTCTAAATTGGATGCTGGGCGAGCAAGTAAACTCATTCCTGGAGTGAAAAATCCGATTTACGGAAATTAAATTAAACCTCCGCAATAGTAACCTTTGAAATTAAATTTTTTAATACCCGTCCCTGTGGTCAACTGCCAACTGTACATGCCACGTATATGTACGAGGTAGTTTACACGAAGCGAAAGATTACATTCACCGATATATATATATATATAGAAGTATAATAATCAGTAATACAGGTATAACGACAAGATAATCCGAAATTCATTTAAAAATCCAAGATCAATTCAGACTGTACTTTGAACGAGAATATCCCATACAAATTGTTCAATTACGAAGCCACGAAGAAGATTATTTGTAAATATTTATGATATCTTTAACGTCACGAGAGAAGATTTCTAGGCGCAAAATATCTAGGAAAAAATGGGACTTTCTTTATAATCACGTAACATTTTACAAGCGGATACAAACTAAGGGAAAGTACGAGATTATGAAAGAAATATCTTTCCATCTGCTAAACATGTACCCAATCTCGCTTTATCTTTTACTACCAGAACTTTAAAATGAAAGTCTTGTGTGCATGCTGACGAGTAACGAGCCGTGCAGCGCTCGTGTCCGTTGAGTTTTAATAAAGTTTTTAAGTAAAATGTTGTATATTAGTTGATACAAAGAACGCTATTTAGATCTCGCGTTCAAATCTTCAAACGATAATACATTTTACATATCAAACTGTATCGAACTATAACTCGTGCTGTTCAATGCAAAAATTGTTTCAATGTAAATATGTTAAAAATGATTAGGAATGATTTCAGTAACATTAATTACTTTTATCTATCGATAAAACACTCGGCGGTGACTCGTTGACACTTCTAGATTTCGTTATCTCAAACTCGAAGGTTTCGTCGCTCCAAGCTTTACCGAATAAACTTTCTTCCCAGTTTCAAACTTCTACCTTCCCCTTTTCTATTTTCTCCTCTTCCTACACTACTTCTTTGAATTGACATTGTATCGTTTGAGAAAAAAAAGGCACGTCGTATCACGAAGTAAAATAATAAAATGACACGTGGGAGAGAATTCTATTTCAGCGATTTTTATATGTACGTTCCACTCACGTGTTTATTATCGATTTAATTTACAAATAAATAATATCCTCGTTGACATTTATATTACGTGTCGCGTGTTTAAGCTACGGATGCTGAACGATTTAAAAAAGTAAGAGGATGATGAAACAAACACAAAGAATATAAATATATCCTCCCCTTTATCAGCTACTGATATTTAAAAATCCGCTGAAAATATTCCTGAGAGCCGATGAAATTCTCTGAACAAACGAATATACATATGGGGCGACTTAAATGACAAGGGACACGGTTAATTCTCTCAGACCCAATAATATTATATCCAGCAATTTACCTCGTACAAACGAAAGAACGAAGATACGTCCTGTACCTGCGCTTTGCAAAACAAATTGTAAGTTAAATATCAAATCTGTTTACCGGCAGCCGAATCCGCGAAAGAATGTCAAAGCTCACCCCGTGGAATTTCCGAATGAGAAAGGGGATTAACGTCTTTAATCAACGAACTTGCCTACGTAATTGAAGGGATGGTAACAAACGCGACAAACGGTACACACACCTCGAATCACCGAGGCGCAACTATCATGCGGTATAATACTCACATACGTATGCACGCGCACGAAATAAACGAGAGAAGCAAGAAGAACTTGAACGAATCGCGCGGCTGTTATCTCTCAAGTGTGTTTTCTCAGTATATGTTTCGAAAAACATGCACGTTACTTCTTATGCAGCGTAGTCAGCGTTGCTTTAATTTTAATCTTCACTCAGCATCATTCTAGACCGATAGAAGTTTATTTATAGACGCGAAACTTTCGATTAATGCGCGTATCTTCGCGATATCGCGTTAGATTTGTCAGAAATTTAAAAAAAAGTTTGAACTTCTTTCCCGCTCTGTGCAGTACTAAACTCGTTAGAGAATAAAAAATAATAAACTGGATCGATTGATCTTTCTCCGACACGACCAGTCTTTCAACGATAATTACGACAATACGAGTATGTCGTAAGCATACGAATACGATATATATGAAGTAAAAATAAATATTTATGACATACATGCGTATGTTATAGCATACAACGACAAAACTGATATTTCTTTTGTGAGTTCAGTATTAAAATTCAATTTGTAAGAAACGTGATCAGTTTCCAGCGTGTGTTGTTGATTCTTTAAGAGCTATTTCTTTTTCCATGAGAAAAAGCAGAGGACAGTCGTACGAAAATCTAAAGTTATTTATCAAGCTTCGAGCAATGAAACTGTGACTGGCGTAAAATCCACAGCGTAAAATCATTCGTGCGTTCTTTCTCTTGCCAGTGATTCCATTTTAACCGTATCCATCCTTTTTTTTTTTTTTTTTCCTTTTATTCTTGACCCGCAATCTCTTACCTCAGTCCCTTTAAATTCCAGTTAATATTAGATGAAAGCTACCAGATTAAAAAAGAGTATTCTTCGCAGCAACCCTCAGCCAACTTTCCAACCAAGCGGTAACTGCGATATTCTTCTCTTTTCTCTCTCTTTGTCTCTCTCTCTCTCTCTCTCTCTCTCTCTCTCTCTCTCTCTATCTCTTTTTCCCCCTCCCATTTTCATTCCAACGAATTTCCAAACTTTGTTTTCGCTACGCAAATGCCCTACTTTCATCCTATTCGAATACCAATTTCACAACTACCACTAAATTTTTATCAAACATTTCTGAATAGCGTCATTTCCAACCCTTTTTTTCGTCCTACCACACAGTATAGCATAGTCCTAAAGCGTCTAATTAATTGATATTTTAATCACTGAAATCGAGCGACAAGAAAGTATAATTCACTTACAAGAAAAAATCGAGCCCAGAGTACACGCGACGAGAAAGTACATTTCATTTGTAAAAAATCACTTCCGCAAACGTATGATGTATTAATACTGTACAAAGTATGTATATATATATATATACATTTATTATTTCTTATTCTCTAACGAGTTTATTATTTCTTATTCTCTAACGAGTTTAGTACTGCACAGAGCGGGAAAGAAGTTCAAACTTTTTTTTAAATTTTAGATGTTCAAAATGCAAGTGACTCCCGAATCACTCGAAAACCTTATATAACAAGACAAAAATTTTCCTCACTTAATGAATCATCTTCGTTTCCTCAGCTATAAAAATTTTTACAACTCGAAACACAAGCTTTCGTTAACTCAAATTATTCATCGTGTATTTAGAACGTATGATATTTCATCGTCAAACTTGAATGTAAAATATCAAGTTCGACTTTTGCAAATGGAAGACAATGGATCCAATAGAATCACTCAGCTATCGTACAATTACATCTTGCGTAATTCGCAGCGAAAGATTAAAGTGATCAATTAAAGAACAGTTTCCCCATTTTTCACCCTCATCGCCCAAACGATAAACTTCAATAATCTTCGTTAAAAACTTCTTTATAAAAATTATTTGCTAAAATGAATTTTAAAACTCAATTAACGTCGTAGCCTCCGTAAATCGATGTTTGTTAAACCTTCCGAGATAAGAACTGGGAAACTCGTTTAGACGGGAGAACCTCAATAATTCGAAGGTTTTTTTTTCGGAGATTTAAGTTATCGAGGCTCAATTGTATATATATATGTACAGTGTACATAAAAAAGGATATGCTATTATCGACAAGATGTCGAGAAACTTTATTATTGTTGGCCTTCAACGACCGAATCGGATTACAGTTTTGAAAATTGTGTAAGAAGTTCGATACAGATGTAGAAACATTTTTCCCAGATGAAACTTATTCTTAAGAACAGAGTGGTTAGGGTGACACGCGATAAATAAGGATCGATTGGATTTCTACTGGCAAAGGTAGAAGTTTAGCTGTAATAATAGGACGGTAGAGGTGACTAACTCTCTTGCTTCTATCGTCGATTTTCCTTAACTGTCCATGTCTTTCTCTTCCGCTGATTCGACTAGTAACTTCTGGACTAACCGGATTAACCAACCCTCTGACGACGGAAACGGTTTCTGTTCTCTCTGCCGTCGTAATTCGTCGTTCATCCAGAATTTATCTTTCGAGTCGGTGTAATGATAAAAATCGTCTGTTTTATTGGATTTCGGCTGATTGTAGCCACAAACTCGGATGAAAACGAGACGAAAGGAGATTACGCGATAGTTTCAAAGAGATAACTCCCCAGCAAAACGCAATATTTTGTCTTTCTAATTTAAGATTCATAAATGTAAAGGAGAGAATGCTTTACAAGGAAATAAACGCAAAGGGGGTTGAATACGATTCAAGAAGTAAACTTGATGAAATAAACTCCAGTGGTTTTATCCGATAGTTCGCACATTTTTACGTTTCCACGTTTCTGGTGACTTTTAAATCTACACTTGCGTATTGTTAATTAATAACATTGAACAGAAGGAAATGATGACATTACCGTTTGCAACACTAATCCCCAAAGAGTATCGAATATTATCAAGTTTTGTAGCCGAGGTAGAGAAGATTTATTAAAATTGCCCCGCTTTTCAAAAGAACGTGGCAGAGATCAAGAAAAGAATCGCGATGAATGAATGGCCAGAAAAGTTCGATATCGGAGAAGCAAATAGGGATCGTATTTGCGAAAGGAGGACAACGCAAGTTTTATGTCTATCCCGATGATATAAAGACATAAGAGATATAATGTAGCGAACATCGAGGTAAAATTTAAATGTGAAATTTTGTCGTAACTCTGGCTGTCGTGCAGTTGTACAGAGATAACTGTGAAACTGTACAAATTTTAGAAACGGATCGAAACACTGTTTTGCTTATTATCTTCACGACGTCGACATACCACTTTTTGTAGTGTTTCTACTCGCATTTCTATCAGATTTCTCAACGTCGTTTTTGCTCGTAATTCTCCCAGACTTACATCGTACCTAAATCACGTTCGCGTTATTTCATACCAGGCCAATCTGGGCAAGAAATTTCGAAAATCTTTTTATGATTATGATTAAACGCACACAGTGCCTGTATATAGCTGTGATGACATTTCATCGAATTTAAGAGGGGGACAGAAAATAGTCCCAATGCTCTGAGTTTCCATTTATCTCAGGGATCCATTCCCGAAGGAGCCGTCAACGTCGTCAGGAAGATCTTTCTCGAATTATTGCCAGAGACCTGGCTTCGTAGATGTACTCTCGCAAGGATTGACCGCGTTGGGATCTGGCATCGAGTTCGATCAAATATAAATCGTGAATCCTAGCTTAGCGGCCGTCCCATTCTCCGATATCGAAGTCAATCCTAGTTTACAGTCTGCAATAGATCGAGAAACCTTCGAATTCACGATGCGATACATACATATTTCAAAAGGAAATCAATAGAATTTTTAAAAAATCCCCCTTTATCGATCCTTACGACGTGATGTGACTATATTTTTAATGAACATCTCCGAACAATTATTCTTGATACAATCCTTCGAGTACGAGAGTACATGTTTTAAATAATTACAATCGCGACTCTGGTTTGTTATCAACGTTTAATGACTGTCTCATTCTATGTAGAAAGTTTTGTTCAGACATTTTAATAAACTGTTTTTTAATAGTCCACTTAATTTAAAAAAAAATGAAATCGATATTTATAATGATTTTTGAAAAAATAATTTGTAGCACTCTACCTCGCCCAAGAAAGAACAGTTAGAACTCTATAAAGAACATCTTCACGCATACAATGTACAGATATCAAAATAGCTTTCGTTTAAAATATCGTAACTTTCAAACGAAATTTCAATATTCTGGCATAAAGAGAAAAAAGTTCTTTCAGTTAACACAAAAGAGTGAATCGAGAGATATAAAAAATATCAAAAAAGAAATAGGAATATTGACCGATAACTGTGAATGACAGCAGAGTTGACATACTTTTGAAGTTTGTTTTGTTTGTTCTACCGTTTTAACAAAAATATTTGCGTATTTCTTAAATTTTTTTACACAAATGTATGTATCCCTGTAGTATAAATTGAAAGTGTAAAAGAACTTTCAAAAAAAGTTAAAATACATATAACTTACAAAATATATAAGTACAGTGTAAATAAAGTTATAACAATAAAAAGAAGTTGTGTAATACTAGTCACACAATACCACCAAAGCTAATTCTCGCTTTCGCAAAGTATTAATATTATATGAACTTGCGTAAGCAAATAAATAATATATTATTAATAATAATAATCTATATAACACATTCCAGGACCATATTGTTTACTTAATTTTTCACGTCGTTCTAAGGCGTTAAATATATACATTAATATTAGCGGTGCTTAAAAAGTTATTTTTCAGACTTAAACTCTTGGTTCTCGCATGATCACTTCGTATTATACTTATCAGCGATAGTTTCTAACAATAAATTTTCATTCAAAATGTCCTATTTTCAACGCTTAAATATCTCTTTATTCATACTGTTAGTTAAACCGAAAAATCTGCCAACCAAATATAATAACTGTACAGATATAACAATAATTTTTCATCCACTCCGAGTTGCAAAATTTTTGTTTATAAAATTAAAAAAACTGTATGCTATTCTGCGTAATTAAAAGTAAAATTTGCAAGATAAAAGTTTCATCGTTTATTAAAATATAGAACAAAACGACGAAGTAAATGCTGATTCATAGTTACGTAAACATCCTATATAAGTAAAAGTCCACCTATTTTTACCTCGATTCTCCGTTTGTTGGAAATTATAATTAGAGTCTGATTAAATGAATTCCTGTTGAAGTTAATTCTACTTGTGGTGGTGAATTCCAATTACGTAAATTGAAATTTGAACTGTTTATCTACCAACTGATTCAAATAAATAGAGTTTTAATACATATTGTACATAAATGTAACGCATATTATATATTTACAACGCGAGAAGACATGTGTATTTACGTTGTGTTGCAAGTACTCTATTTCAGTAACAAAACATTCGAAATTTAAGATAATATTTAGATAGTGAAGATCCCACTGTAATAGATTCAGAGTCAGGAGCAAATTTCATATTTTCGGATAACTGTTAAAAACAGTACAATATAAATTATTCATCATGTCCTAGAATATTATGATAATTGCAATAATTTTAATTGTGAGTATACTGATGATTTTTTTTTTAATAGACCCATTCTATGCTTTAACAATTTCGTATCTTTCTGGGGTTCATTGCTATGGCGAACATTTAAATAATTTTACCTCTACTGAAAGTAGAAATTCCTGGAGAAATCCTTGACTAGGAAGTGGTCCTAGAGAATGGTCAATCCAATGAACTTCATTTTTTATTACAATTGTCATCCTTCCTTGCTTCTACAACGCATTTCTTCCAAGAAGGAAGTACGTCACTACTAATTCTTATCTGGACGAACATATATAATGTATTTCTTTTATCTTGTCCACTAAAATATCTTCATTCTTTTTGCTGATACAAAAAACCATATCAGAACAAAGTTATTTGGTTCAGAACGACATAGAGTTATTCTAAATGAATTTTTTATTTTATTCGTGAAGTTTACAGTATGAGTATATTTAAAATGTTTTTATCTTGCAAATTTTACTCCTAATTTAAGATTTCATGTTCTATGATAAAAAAAAGAATTAAACTTATTTTATTTAATTACATGAGAAAGAATAGCTGATTTATTTTGTTAATAATTTCAATCATTAAAACTAAAAGAAAGAATAAGTTCACGAGCTAAACATTTTTTTTCAAAAGTAGTTTTCGTCAAAATCGCCAAACTGGCAATTTTAAAAGTCAATATTTTTTTAAACAATTTCAATTTTAGTAAAACGATGAGATACCTCTCCTCTATATATATATTTTTGTACACATTTATGATTACATATTTCAACTTATGCAAAACATGAGACATCGAGTACAGAATAGCCTATAGTTATATTGATTATGTGATTTCTTTTCATCGTTTATTAAATATATAAATCGTAAAACAAACATAAGAAAAAAAGGAAAGTACTTTATCCAAAGCTTCCTAGTGGATTAATCAGTAAGGTAACCTAGTAAATTTGTACTCACCTTAAACGTCGCGGCAGGATTCGAGTCCAAGAATTTGTAAAAAGATGTTGAAAAATATAGTAGATACCCTCATTGCACTCGTGAAATTCCTGAAATTCAATTTGAAATTAGATGTTAGGTTCGATTAGTGCAAGTGTGAAAATTTGAAACAAAATTGGGTTATTACCAGCAAAGTGGAATGATATACAACCTCATCACATCATATGCTTCACTTTTAATCACTCGCGTAAGTACTTTCATATTGCATACGTGCAACGAAAGCAACACAATTCCGAAACCGTGATTTTTGAATCAGACCGTTAACCGTTACTGAAACACCCCCTTCCCTAGCTCGATTATTCTCGAAAACTTCGATTATTCTCGATTGCATTATCTGACCAATAGATATACTCATTGCACTCGTGAAATCCCTGAAATCCAATTGAAAATTAGATGTTAGGTTCGATTAGTAAAAGTGTGAAAATTTGAAACAAAATTTGGTTATTACCAGCAAAGTGGAATGATATACAACCTCATCACATCACATGCTTCACTTTTAATCACTCGCGTAAGTACTTTCATATTGCATACGTGCAACGAAAGCAACACAATTCCGAAACCGTGATTTTTGAATCAGACCATTAACCGTTACTGAAACACTCCCCTCCCTAGCTCGATTATTCTCGAAAACTTCGATTATTCTCGATTGCATTATCTGACCAATAGATATACTCATTGCACTCGTGAAATCCCTGAAATCCAATTGAAAATTAGATGTTAGGTTCGATTAGTAAAAGTGTGAAAATTTGAAACAAAATTTGGTTATTACCAGCAAAGTGGAATGATATACAACCTCATCACATCACATGCTTCACTTTTAATCACTCGCGTAAGTACTTTCATATTGCATACGTGCAACGAAAGCAACACAATTCCGAAACCGTGATTTTTGAATCAGACCGTTAACCGTTACTGAAACACCCCCTTCCCTAGCTCGATTATTCTCGAAAACTTCGATTATTCTCGATTGCATTATCTGACCAATAGATATATTCATTGCACTCGTGAAATCCCTGAAATGCAATTGGAAATTAGATGTTAGGTTCGATTAGTGCAAGTGTGAAAATTTGAAACAAAATTGGTTATTACCAGCAAAGTGGAATGATACACAACCTCATCACATCACATGCTTCACTTTTAATCACTCGCGTAATACTTTCATATTGCATACATGCAACGAAAGCAACACAACTCCGAAACCGTGATTTTTGAATCAGACCGTTAACCGTTACTAAAACTGCCCTTCCATTCTCGATTATTCTCGAAAGCTTCGATTATTCTCGATTTAACTTCATTACCTGACCAGTAGAGGGCAGTTGTATCGCTCTTTCTGGTTTACGTGACACTGAACTGTATCGTACGAACGCGCCCCCGTCATTATTATATTATGGATTTTATCCTATCATTGCGAACAAGTATCTACTAATAAGGTATAAATTATATTATGAATATTATATTTTTCATTGAGTAGTGTCTAATTATGTATAAAAATGTATTTTTCATTTCGTGTGGAAGATTCATCTTTTTGATTGGATCGCTTTCATCGCAAGTGTATATATACTTATATACGTACGTATGTAAGTATACATTCGCGTTCACCTTATATTTACCTGATCTTATAATATCTAATTTTAATATTAATATTAGATTTAAATAATAATTAACTATAAATTGTCTTCATTTATATAAAAATCACTAATTTCCGTAAAACATTATTTTATAAAATTTGTCGTTTCTATAAGTTTATTTGTGACTATATATAAAAATTTTACTTAATAAATATGGCGACAATGAAAGTTAAACTCTTAAATGTTCGTATCTTTCAGTCGACTTGAAAAAGTCCGTTATTCTATTCTTTAATGTGTTTACTATAAATTCTTTTATTATTCATTAATGCATATATAGAGTCTCTTGCTGATAAGCAATAAAACTCGATGTCGATTGATGAACATGTAAAAAGCTATTAGCGAAAACAAACATGATCATCGAAAAGCTTCAAGAATACGTATTTATTTGTGCTGTGCAGGTTCAAGAGATCATTTTATCAAAAGTGAACCTTAATCCATTTCGTGAAGCCCTCATGCGGCTGATATGGTAAGCTTCGTTTATATCATCGATCGGTAACTGCCTCAAACAAGTCACATGGTGATCATCACCGGTTCTAATTCATTGTTTACACATTTTCTGACATGTACACAAATACACTAAAAGTACGGAAAAATTTACTGAGATAGAGTACTCAATGAAAGGCGTTTTATTTTGGTTTGTAATATTTTCTACGGCTTTAAAAAAGTATTTCATTTTAGATTTCAATTATTTCCTATTGTACAAGCTTTACATTAAAAAACATTTTATTTTAGTTGAGTGAATTGGCATCATGAGATCGCAATATAGGAGTCTGTACGTAACGTTTTCAATAATATATTTATACGAAGAGAAGCGTACAAATCGTATCATCAGTCAGGAGCTTAAATACTGCTCAACAGAGCTTTTGCCCTACAGAGAGCTGCCACATCTCTCGGGTACGTGTTTTCTTGAAACCTTAATATGGATTTTTCTAAGGGAGCGACCGCAATCGTTGAATCGTTTGCGTTTTATCAAATGAAGTATTCACGTCGGTAGTAAAAGTTAAAATGCATTCAGGTGTGAAACGAGGAACCGTGCAAAGGTGTAGGCAAATAAAAGTGTCGACATGGCAAGACTTTATTGCCGGTGCGCCATTGCTTCGAAGCTGGTTTAGTCAGTTCAGCATTAATGTGCCCGATGTAAATCGAGCTTCGTGTTCTTTCTTTCCTTTGCACTCTCCTTCAGATCGTTATGCTTTCAGTACATTGGTCTAGCAAGAATGTTCTTGTGCTGTCTTCATTGTACTTCTGTATGCAGTTCTTTCCTTGGCAGTCACCCGTGAATAATGGCGATTTTATTGTGACAAAGAATCCTTTTTTTTTTTGCCTGCCATTCAAACTGCATCACTACGTTTTTCGTCGAGCCAACATTGAGACAACAATGAGTTACAATTATATACTATTTTGTATCATCATTCATAAAAACAATGGAAAATTTTTCCTTTTGATACATGAAATGCACATGCTTCAATTTAAAAACAATTAACATCACATCGTTACCGGTATGTTCATTTTTATAATTGTTTCTTTCATTGTATTTGGTTTATACCATATTTATAAATTGAGCTCAAATGAAAATAGATATTATAAGTTATGTAACACATTAGATTCTCAGTCTTGACTTTACATCAATTTCTTAATCTTCAGAAGTTACGCGGAAAAATTTCTTAAACAAATCATTAAACTTTCAGAAAGCATAGAATTCATCTCTATAGAATTTTAAAATAGATCCTTCTTTGAGATTTCTTTTGTTAAAAGTAAATGTAATTGTATTGTGCTTTGATGTAAACAACTTCGTAAATTTCTGAAAAGAGATTACTATTTTTTACAGGAAAAATGGAACTCAAGATTTCTTATTGGAATCGATTAAAATTCGCTAATATCATACGACAATTTATGTTCGTGATAAGAGATTGTACAGGAGATTGTGGAATGTGTCCAGCTGGGCTTATTAGTTGCACCTGCATGAACACGTGAAAGACCATACATGTGGCTTTGCAACATGGCGCATGTGCTGAAAGATACATATAGTACATTTACGCACTACCACGACTGACAATGTGCGGTTAGATACATACATTATAATATACAAATGAGCTATTCCGAAATAAAACCCTTAGTTTTCTGTAGACTCTGATAGTTGTTCGTTAGACCAACTTGGGAGTTTCGTATTTTTGGTTCATACCACTTTTTTATTTAGTGAGAAATATTAACTTTTTTATCCGAATCATGCCTTTTATTTTAGTGCTTGCAAGTACTTTGCATTTTAGTGCAAAATTCTTAGACAATGGGGATACTGGATCACGTTACATCATTTGTATAATTCTTCAAAAACGTTGTTTACATGTAGGTGAAATTTCGTAGGAGCTGGTTTCAAACCAATTAATCTATTAATAAGTTCAGTTTGACGATGAAACAATGTAGGAAGAGAAATTTAATCAACAAGCCCCTTTATCGTATGAAGAGATTAAATTGCATTTCAAGTCTGAAATGTTGTTATACTTTTTTGTTTCGTTCAACCGAACAAAAACTTGAGAGTTTTGATTGACAATTTTACAACGCACTTCGTATATAAGAGGCTATTTTTGAGTCTGGACATTAGGCAATGCTATCTATCATTTGTAACAATACGATATTGACATTTTATCGAGTACGATGTAGTATTGTAGTTTTACTTCAATCGTACGCTTCAGCTTTACGTCGTAAACTATTTCTATTGTTTCTTCATAGTTATCCCACTAGACGATGGATCATAAAGAATAAAAAATAAAAAAAAACGATGTTTTTTAGAAATTTCTTTCACTGCTGGAAAAATTGATATATTTTCTTACTTTTATTCTTCATGAAATATCCAACGTCTAGCTAAAGAGACTAGACTGTCTTTAAATTCTCGATAGTTTGAATTTGTTACACGAAGTTATGAGATGTGGCCTTTCACAAACTTTGAGATTTGATTTTTTTTAGCAAGGTGGAATATCATTATGTTTTTATGCAAAAAAGTATTGTATATATATGTTTAATATTTTTTCAATTTACTAGAATTATTGCTTTAATAATTATTTGAATAATGGATTTATAAGGGTCACTGTATATGTGAGCGAAGCAAAGAGTTAAACAGCCAATGAACCGATCATCCCGGTTTTGGCATTTTTCGTTCACTCTGATATTCTCTACACCGCACCAGTGAGCCACATGATCTCGCTGATAACAAGGCAAAAGACTGCAAACCTATATATAAAAATAAGATATCTCCATTTTTATCGAATGATATTTAATATTTCAATATTTCAATTCCATAACTGAAGATTAAAAAGAAAGATTTGGAAATAGGTATTTCCTTCAAAATTATTATAATAATATTTAGGAAAGGCATTCAAATTTTTTGTTAGTTATAGGGAATGTCTAAAATCGTTGGAAAAAGAAGATAACGATAATTGATGAAGCGAATATGAAAAAAGAAAAAACGAATCGTTAAAAGTGCATTAAGAATATGGATAACAGATAGTGGAAAAAGTTAAGGTATGGATCGTGTTTATGACTTTATATAAGGGATACGTTATCGTCGAATACCCTGGTACGTGACTCCTTCAAGCTCGTATTGCTCCGTTTACAGGCGGAATAAAAGCATAACGTTAGTATGTATAACAAAGCAAACGAAGTACTGAAACTTTTGCAAGTGATTTAATATTTTTGAACTTCAGTATTTCGTGAAGCATACTCTGTAAGAGTATAGAGATATATTTCTTGCATTTAAAGATGTACTAAAAAGATTATATTTATCGTACAATTGATTCTAGATTTTACATTTAAAATTAGTTTTACTTTTATATTTAAACCAACAGCATTTCAATACGAAGTTATATTAAATTTTTAGTACTTTTGTAATCTATTGAACAGTCTCTTAGTTTTACATAGAATTTCAAAAGCTTTTATTCAATATATCCTTTCAGGTGATTTTTAAAGTATAATTGAAAGTATTATCGGAGGATGATGGAGAAGATGTTGCATATCATATAATAGGAACGTTAAACGATAGTGTCAGATAAGCGTATCTGGTTGGATGTAGAAGGGAACAGCAGTTTGCATTGATACCGGTATTTCTCGTGGCTCGAGCCTAACCGACAGAATTCAGATTCCATTTGGCATTCTCGAGAGACAACGGCAGCTGTCGGAATGCACCCGAATCATCTCTACTGTATAAACACATACAACGTAACGTAAACACACACTTGCAGAATAGCATAATCTCTCTCTCCTCCCTCTCTCTTTTCCTTTCTCATCTTGCTTTCATATCTTCTCTTGTATCCATAAATACTTAATTTGAAACTCTTTAATAACAATAATCTATGATTTTATTCATACAAAATAACCATGGAATAATTCTTATTTACCTTAAATTTTGTATTTGAATATTTTTGCTTTTTTTTAACTTCACACACATACAAACACACACACATATATATATATATTTAATACATCTTCGTTAGTCTGCTGACATTTCTCAGTTGCATATATCTTTTGATATAAAATATATAAATTAATCAGAAACAGCGAACAGGCATATTACTGCCATTAATCACGCATGTTTGAAAGCTATAATAGAGAGTCGGAAGAGAACACAGCAGCGAATATGATTTGTTCTCATATAACACTTCTTGATATCATTTTTTTATTATTAATCATGGATCTACTCATAATTCTGAGTATGAATTCTAAGCAATTAATTTTCCTTTTCATTAAAAAACAAACTACATTCAGATTTTACTCCAAGTTCCATTAAAATTATATGCTAAATCATTACATTTTTTTTCTTTTTTTTTTTGACATCATTCAAATTTCAAAATCATTCTGTCAGTTTGTAGCAATGTTATCTTTTTATACCTAATAAAATTCGAGCGTTTGGAACGTTGTAGGTTTGAACGAGGAAAGAATTCTAAAATAGGATATCAACTATCAGCAATTTACTCACTGATCCCATAATATCGTCGTTCAATATTTAACAAATTTTGCCTGATTCGCAAACGACGATCTACGCAGGCAATAGCAGAGGCAATCATTCAAGCCGATTTATCACATGGCCCGAGCGAACACCGGCGGTCATACATTCTGACTCCAATTTACATCCGAAATCCATTTGGCCGATATGGCATTCGTCACGACATTTGGGTCGATCTACGACTTCTTGAGCACATTCCTTCAGTCGGTCACGCATCTCAGTTATGAAATCAACAGCACACGCACGTAGATT
Source organism: Frieseomelitta varia (assembly GCF_011392965.1). Taxonomy (NCBI): domain Eukaryota; kingdom Metazoa; phylum Arthropoda; class Insecta; order Hymenoptera; family Apidae; genus Frieseomelitta; species Frieseomelitta varia. The sequence goes on along the minus strand of NW_025110608.1, from coordinate 1,125,149 downwards.
TTCCATGTGTGATTCTGCAGTTTAAGTCAGTGGCAATTCAACCGTGTGCAATACAAAGTCAAATAAATAACAAGGGAAATTGGATATACAGGGAAACAGTGACAAACAGCCAAACATCTCGAGTAAGACATATTAACTAGATTCCCGAGAGTGTTATAATCTCTCCTGTATGTCACTCGTTGCGCGCTCGGAATATACATGTACGTAGCAAGCAAAGATTTACAGAGTTCCTTTAGACAACTCTAACTATGAATTGATTTCAAACAAACAGGCTTGGATTAATTTCGGAACTTTATTCCAATACGATTACTTTCTAAAGCAATTTTATTGCATATTATTCTTCGAAATAATAATTTCAAAAGTATTCCTACGAGCTCCGATCTGGATCGTTATTAGTTTTCATTGGTAAACCAAATTGAAGATTTTCTTAATAGAATGGTAATAAGATTTCGTTTCTCTAGAATAATATTTCATAATATTTCTTAATTTGTAGAATGATAATATTGTAAACACTTTGAAGAATTTGTATTAAGTATGTATTTGTACGTAACGTTTTGTCAACAGAGATGTGAAACTACTGATTTATATTAAAAATAACATAAAAATGCTCCGAATCTAATAGACATATATTGCTTTTAAATCAAATAAGATGTGCTGGTATTTTCGCAAAGCAGTTCTATCAAGCATCCCATTTACGTACGTAGCTATATAGCAATTTTTTTCTTTTTTTTTTTTGTATCCCGCTACTACAGCAATTTGTCTTTCTTTCTGCTCCACGCGAGATCACCTTAGATATGTAGGATTCAAGTAGCCAAAGCACGCACGCACGCAAAAGTATCATTACACCATAAAACGTGAGCTGATCCTTTGAGAATAGCGATGCATATCGGTTAGCTTGTACATATTTTCATTGACATATTTCTTCAATTATGTGACTATAATTGCTCACGATATTGTTAAGGGATTTATATTAATATATTAATCTAAACGAACATATCTTATTTTTTAACATAGATGCTATTAAATAATATGAGAAGACCGTAAGCCAAATCGGATATCGATAAAGTCTGTCATAAAGCCCTATTAATTTCTATTCAAAATTTAATATATACGATTCCACCATTAATTCAAATCCCATATTTTTGGCAGAATTGATATAGCAGATGTACGTGAAAACACTAGTTCACAAAAAGTACTGCATACCATTTAAAAGTAAACTTAAAATTTCCTTACCTATAAAAAATTATTACTGGCAGTTACATTTTTCTTCATATTATAAAACTTTTATACGCAAAATGTTTCTGTATCTATAAAAATATCCAAAATAATCAAAGTTATGGAGATGTCCTGCCTGTTACTAGCCAGTATTTTTTTGTAAGGTAAATATTTAAGAAAGATGAAAAAGAAAATATTGTACAATGTTTTACAACAAACGTTTCATTTTTTTCAAACGAAAGATTATTTATTTCCTCGTACAAAAGAAAGTAGCAAATATATACTACATATTGTGTGTGTAAATGTTGTAGAAAAAGATATTTTTACAATGATACTCAGGGCATAGCTCATAATCAAATGCACGGTGTCACATAAATTAGAAAGAACGACACAACTGCGCCTTATCAGCCAAATTATGAAAATAGATGAATAAAATTTACTCCACAGTATTCTCATAATGATAACAGGAAAATCACGATTTTTAGTTGTGCCACTTTCGTCGTAAGTGTAAAATATCTGCATAAAAATGTTAATAGACAAACACGTAAAGAGTGAATATCATAAATATCAAAGAAGCAGTCTAAGAATAAAATTCCAAGGTATCCCATATATTACTGTCCATGCAAAAAAAAACTTTGACTTTGGAAATATTTGTTACAGTTTGCTCTATATGACAAGATAAATAGAAATAGAGATGAAAGAAAACCAATAACAGTTCTTTTATAATATCAGATATATAGATTCTCTTTATAATCCAGGCAAGTTTAATATAATTTTATTTTAATAATTCTTAAATGTGACTCTTTTAATTACATTAAGACGCCACTTTTAATAACAAAGACGCTAATATAAAACATAAAAAAATTAAAATATCACAATGATATTCATAATTATACAACGGGACAAAACTAATTTGAAAAATTTTTCACGAAGACAAATGGACATATTCATTATTACCTGTTTCTTCAAATTCATTTTTTTCTTTCTTTTCTAGTAGCTGATGACTAATCAAAATTTTAACACTCTTTTTATAAAAGATATATGTGCAAAAACTGGATCTGTAATCAGAATACACAATGATAAACGAGGTGTTCCTCGAACATTCGAGATTGAATCGTGAACGATCCGCTGTGAAAGAGACATCGATGCATCCTTGCCTCGTGTACTAAACGCTTCGCGTTAATGCTCCACTTAACTCTAAAACGGGCGTAAGACACTATCGCACTGTCTCAAGCACTCTTCATTCACACCAGAAATTCTATAGTCTACTATACACGTGGATACACCCGCAATGTATTCTGCAACGGTTTCAAAGGAAACGTAGTTGCTTTCTGTGTAATACTGTATTCTGCTAATTGTAACATATTATATAGTACTTATCTCGGTACAATGCAATCAAGATACGTGTTTAAGGTACGTATTTACAGGATAACAACATAACATTCAAACATATACTTGAATTACGATTCATCAGATATTTTTACAAATATCTAAATACATAAAATTCAACTACGTTGAGACGATTGAAGATGGATTTTTTTGAAAAACTACACCTGATGCCAGCAATAATTTTATGAATAAAAATTTGATCAACATATTGGTGAGATTTTGTTAAAACGAAATTTTATTGAAACGAAGGGTATTAGAATGTATTAGAAAATTTGATTCATTTAGATTGTAGATTCGCATTTCCTCTGGCAGAATACATATAAGGACATTGGAGAATCGCATCTGCCGTTCGCTAACTGCAGTCGACAGCTGTGCCGAATTCGAGTAGTTATCCAACACTGAAGTGATTTAAACTGGTTATTCTCGGACGGGACAGTCTTCTACACGCTTAGTACTCAGAATGAGGCACAGATTTGAGTAGTTATCGAAGTTAGCGACACGATTCTCTATATGTGACGAGTGAGAAGCGATTCGGAGAATCCATGTAACGTGCGGAGGTTTAACTGCATGTGGCAAGAATAGATATTCTACGTGTCAAAGCTTTAGAATTAGTATTATACTTTAATTCTTATTGGATTTTAGTTAAATTCAGATACTTGGATTTACAACATTATCATTCTTCAAAGTTTAAAATCTTTTGCTATTTATCTTTTAACTTCGTCGAATACACAATGATATATACAATGTAATACTAAATACTATTTATTTTCATTTTCTGAAATTTTTCAGATAATGAAGACCAGTTATTAATAGTAATTAAGAGTAAAAAGTGAGTTATCAATAGTGATTAAGTAAATGAATATAATCAAATCTTATAAATTATATCTCGTTTTAATCAGGAAAGTTTCATCCATTCTGTTGATGAAATTTTTATTATTCAAACAGCGAATAGAAAGAAGTCTTTTCCATTGTATTAGTGTTGCCACATCGATGTGTAAGTTTTTAATCTCTTTCAACTGCCTCGACCCTCAATCCTTTTCTTTCTTTCGCTCAGTAAACTCTGTGTCTGTTGCTGTCGGGAAAATACAAAGAACTTGAAGAATTGCGCCTACTATTCGCTAACTACTCTACAACGGACCCGGTTCTCGAGTCTCTCCATAGAGACTTTGCTGTATACATAATTTATGATCAAGCATAGGCACTCGTTTGCACGAGGATTAGAATAAGTTTGGAAAAAATTTGTCGATATAAAGAGATTTGTAGTACATAACAAGTGCTTTGTGACCATGTGATAACAATAAATATCTCATAATGACAATAAATATTTTATATTACAGGACCAACTGTAACAGCAAAGGCAGTTCTTCAAGGTACAGCAGAATTACCATGTGACATCCGTCCACCACGACAGAATGACTCTGCAATTCTAGTTGTTTGGTACAAAAGCGATATCACACCTATTTACAGGTAAGCAGCAAACTTGTTGATGTAAAAAAATACACTTTGTATTACATTTTAATTAGTACTCTTTACGTTGCAAAGTTATACAGTAGGCTTTCAAAATTGTCATCGGTTACAAATAATTGTTTCAGTTACGATATGAGAGGGAAACATTCTGAAAAAGCTTCCCATTGGAATGACAAGGACCATTTAAATGACCGGGCATTCTTCAGGATAGTTACTGAACCAGCAACATTGAACATCAATCACATCGAAGAAAGAGATGAAGGCGAATACAGGTGTCGAGTAGATTTTGCCAAGAGTCCTACTAGAAATTCCAGAATTCATCTGATGGTTATAGGTTTGTATTACATGGACCTCTGTATGTAGGCATTGAATTCATTGCACTTTATCATCACACGATAGCAATATAATAACTATAAACGGACTTTTCCAATTATGATTATTATTATATCGTTTGCGTTGTCCCTGTTATTATCTCTATGTACCATAGATGCACTATATTTTAAAAAAGGAGATTCAGGGGTACATTACTCATGTACTGCTTCTCTGATGTTTACTGAAACTTTATGATCTCGCAAGTAATCCGTTGTGAGTTTTAGAATATTCTGTGGAACCTTTCTTCGTTTCAACTCGTTAAATATAGATTTTAGTTTAAATATAGATTTAGGGTAGCCTAAAGCTATTAAAGGAGTTTTTTACGTCTATAAGAATGACTACTCATTCCTTTCCCTTTAATGGCATTTCAAAATATTTCATAGTTTCTTCAATTTTGTCAATAAATGATATATTACAGTACCACCGCACAAACCAAACATTATCGATGAACATGGAGCAACTGTGTCAGCGGTAGCAGGCCCATACGAAGAAGGCGGTGATATGAAATTACAGTGTCTTGTTTCTGGAGGTCAGTTTTCTTTATGTTAAGAATAAAAAATGATGCTAAGACATTTAATAACAATAAAATTTTACCAACTCGTTACCAACAATTTTATGCTGCTTTTCAGGTCGACCGGAACCGAAACTAAGATGGTGGCGCGGGGAGATGCTTCTAGATTCAAAAGACGAAGCAGGAGAATTTCCATCTCTTCGTAGAAATACTTTAATAGTGAGAGAACTTTCAAGAGCTGATCTTCATGCGGTATTTACTTGTCAAGCATCTAACAACAACATCAGTCAACCTGTGTCTGCATCAGTTGCAATTGAAATGCATTGTGAGTTCTGTACATAATATTCTATTTAAACACCACTATTCGATTGAAAGACCTAATGAAATACGTTTCGTGAAAATTGGCCTTTCAAATCTTACCGATCTACATTTAATATACACTATATATATATATCTTTCAGTGAAGCCATTGTCTGTAACAATATTAAGTAGTGAGCATGCACCCCTTAGTGCCGGGCGAAAATATGACATAAATTGTATGACTGTTGGATCAAGACCGCCAGCTAAGCTATCTTGGTACATGGATGGAAGGAAACTGAATAATTACACGGAAAAGGTATTTTATTTTTTCTCATTTACTTTAAAAAGATCTTCTCTGACACATGATTTATGATTATAATTTGCATTACACGTTTATGCGTGAATTGCATTACACGTTTATAAAATGAATTCAACGAATTTGTATTTATCTTCACATGTTAAAGGTGTCTCAAGATGGTAATATGACAAGTTCCACGTTAATACTGAAACCAACATTACTTGATCATGACAAAATAGTCATCTGCCGAGCAGAAAATTTCAAAGTTCAACGAGGTATAGTTGAAGACACATGGAAGTTAAATGTGTTTTGTAAGTATAACATTCTTTTATATATTTATCAGGAATATGCACTATTGTAATTTCAATTTTTTACAAATGTTACAATATAATATTTCTTTGATATTACATATATGGATTACATAAGGATGAATTATAATCTGGACGGACGTGAAGTTTCGGAACAGTTAGGCAAAGATCGTGAAAGTCTCTTTAAATAATCCTTGATTGAATGAATAACTACGCGACAAAGATTACGAAATGCTGTATCAAATTATATATAAGTAATTCATTGTTTGTTATGCAATATTTTTAATGCACTTTCTTGTTTTATCTTTCAGTTGTTCCAATTTTACATCTGGAGTTAGGATCGAATATGAATCCAGACGATATTGAGGAAGGTGATGACGTATATTTTGAATGCAAAGTTCATGCTAATCCTGGCGCTTACAAAGTTATATGGAAGCATAATGTAAGTTTTAGTTGAATATATGTACAATCATTTCGTAATTAAAAACAAAAAGCTCGAAGCCAAGATTAAATATGATTATGTAAATGTGTATAACGAGGATTGAAGTACAACAACATGATCTATTTCAAACTATTCAGTAAGTGTGATATTTAATGTAGAAAGTTAATGTTATCACGGATCAAAAGCAATAGCATGTAGCGTGCGTTGTGAAATATACAGAAAATGTGTAACATGCTTATTTTCGAGTATCCATGCATTTATTTTTTATTCCATTCATACGCTTTCTTTTACTCTCATTTTTAGAATATTTTACGCAGAACAACGATACTATTTTCATTTATATTATTTAAAATCAATTTCACCTTTTACGCTCCTCCATTTATTTACCCATTATTGTAAGTTATATGTTAATTATGACGTTACCATCCGAAAACTTCACGTCCATTCAAGTATCGCTTCACCTTCTTGAAGAAAAGACGCGTTGAAGATGCATGGAAATGGAAGGAGAGGCGTACTTAATATCATTAAATTTCTTCTCAGAAGCTACATTACTTTATTGCTAGCACATTTTACTGAATAATAGAGCAACAATTACAGTTCTAGTCAAAATCAACTTATTATCGTAATTGCTCCCTAGTACAAAATAGCCTCCTTTTCTAACAATTTCAATGAAGTAAAACAAAATAAAACTTGTATAACACAAATGTCAGAAGAAACGTTTCGCAAATTTAATTGATTAATATAACAAATACGCTGTTACAGGGGAATATTATTCAAAACAACGCAAAAAATGGTGTGATTGTGCAACAATATGGCTTGGCTTTGAGGGAGGTCAATCGTTCTCAAGCAGGCAATTACACTTGTATTGCCAGCAACGTCGAAGGAGATGGTTACAGCAATACTGTCGAGCTTAAAATTATGTGTAAGTTTATTTATAAAAATATAATGTGCAATTAACATTTACAAAGCTATTTATTGATTAAAAATCGACGTTGATCAGATTTATGATACAGATTTGCTACTTTTGAGTTTAAGATTTTAATGTGTGTCTTACGATCGTCGTTCATTTTTTGTTCGTGCATCGAAACATTTTCCCTAAGTAATTCAGCATTGTGTTCGTCTATTTTAGATAAACCTATTTGTGTAGCGGAACAAAAACGAATTTACGGTGTAGCCCGTCACGAAGATGCTCGAATAGTTTGCAGCGTCGAGGCATACCCATCTCCGGATAGTTTCCGTTGGACATTCAACAATACAGAAGAAATGGTTGATGTACCTCAGGCGCGGTACAAGAACTCTACACGTCACAGTCAAAGTATTCTTATTTATCGACCAATTACAGAAATGGATTACGGTACGGTGTTCTGTTGGGCAAGTAATACTGCTGGTCAACAAAAGAACGCCTGCATATTTCATATCATTCCAGCAGGTATGTTTACATATTATAGTGAATTATCGTAAAATAACTGTCAAAAGAAATTATAGGATACCTGATAGAACAAATAAAAACTATAAGATATCCAATTGTAAACCTTCAAGGGGCGACTATTTCCCAAACTATTCGCTGTTCAAAAGAATGTCACGAGTAAAAGTGAAATGTAAAATATACCGAAGTGTAGAGGTGCATTTCTCTTTTTTATATTTTCTACAATAATCGAGGAAACATGAATTTCAAACGTCAGAGGAAACGAATGAAAATAATAGGCAAATACAAGAACATATTTTGAACATTAAATAGTTATATCTGCTTCATTACCAATAACAAATCTAAATGCCTTATCTACCTTTTACACATATACATACATCCACACTTCCTCTCTAATCCTCTTCTCATCAAAAGAGATGTAAATATGAATTATTCTAACTTACTTAATACAGCCCTAATCTCAACCTAGAAGCTGCATTAGTCTAGTGCATATAGACGATTTTCATTTCAATATCTGAAATGATACAAGTAATAGTAGACGTGTAATAGCTTCGTTAATTCATCCGACAATTCTTTATGATTCGATGACTATAGAATTTTAATTAGTTCCTGAACAGCGTGTTCTATATGTACGTTGAATGTACGTAGATATTTAGGTGTTTAGTCGACTGTATTCCTACTCGTGAATTGCATAGATATGACTACTATTGTTAGCGTATAACTGCTAATGTCAGTATGATGAATGAATAGTCCGATATCAGATTCTAATTGCTCTGTATGTGAATAAGGTCAGGTATACCTTTTGTAACGAAGGAATCAAGTAAATCAGTTTGACGTTATCTATAGATTAGCGCTAATAATGAATGCGTTTGCTAGTATAATTTCTTATAGTTCTTTATCTTTATCTACATTTGGTTTCGAAACTACGAAATTATTTCTGTATCTGTTTTTCATTTAAATCGAATACAGGCAGATCTGTTGTAATCTTGCTTGGCAATTATCATGTATCTAAACCTAAATTATTACATATCTTGTCATTAGTACAATTCTTAACTAGGTAGAGATATCTTCAAAATTTCAAGATTTAAGCTTTATATCTCTTAAGTGACATTGTATTATTCTTCTCTAAAAATAGTTAAAGGGTTTAGCTAAGCGAGTGACATAGTGGTGTGGCATTAAAATCTTATCGGCAATTGCAGCCGATTTCTTATACAAATCGCCTGCGTGTAAAGAATTAAATCGTTCATAACTTACAAACTGCAATGTAAAACAAGCTGGCAAGCAACATTAGGGAAGGGCGTAAAAGTTAAGAGAATTGCGCTTTGTTCAGGATTAATGATCCTGTGATCTTATCAACAACCAACGTTGCATATACCAACGCTTTAATGTATTTTTGAACAACGTATTCATTTTCCAAATTCAACACGAATGGCATATAAATATTTCTCGTAATTACGTAATATATATGCGCAAAATTCGTTTCAGTTTATCTTTCACGTGTTTAATGATTCTCTGCCGAAATTATTACGATCGAAATTATTCAAAATATGATGAAACGTACGTATTGTTGCAAAAGAAAAGAAAGAAAAAAGCAAATGAATACTTATGTATCTTATCTATGTGTCTGTCATCTCACCGTTCCCATTTCACTAATTATTTTGATAATTTAGAAGATAAACTGTCGAAGTCGATTTTGCGACACTATATTGTACTATTGTAGGAGCCGAGGAAAAATGAGGGCTCCGGCAACGGGAATCAAATCCACAACACTTGTATCCTGCGATTGGCCAGCCGCACCTTAATAAACTTTGCCAATGCGCCCTCGCTAATTCCTCGTTGTTATTGCTCCTTTTCACGGGTATGGAGGCCTCGGCCCCACACTGTTACAAGGTAATATTTATATGCCATCCGTTAAATTTAGAAAGTTACGAATATATCACTGTGATAGCTTGATCTGTGCCACCTTTTTTCTTTAATAATCTATAGGGACAATGAAACTTAGTCAGGTAGTACATTTGTAAGCACCAGATATGTACTTACTGTTAGGGCAAGGACTAATGCAAATAGTATTCTGACGTGAATCTTCTTGACGATGAGTATATATGTAGCTCACGTCAATCTTTTTACTATTTGTCCACTTTTTATCACATTATTTGCATACTGTTCTCCTTCTTTTCCATTTCTCCCCTTCGATTCCTTTGTCATATCAATCTTAACAAGTTCAACTCCACATTGTGCATGATAGGAGAGCGGCGTAGTTATAAGATAGCATGGATATAAGAATAAGACAATTTTTTTAAATTTACAGTGGATATTATTATTTAGCCTGCTATATAACTTTATTTTTTATATAAGATTTATCATTTATTAGCAGGTTCATCATTTTCCAGTTTAAATTATGCTTTTAAAAATATAATTGGAAACATATATGTGAACTACCAGAACATGTTAATCACTTCTTTTATCAGTCCTGAAACTTTCTTGCAAGTCTTTTCTTTTTGTTCTCCCTCTGTTCTTAATACAATGCACATTTTATAATACTGTGTTTCTATTATAATATTATCCCATTTAAATTATTGTACAATAACTACCAGTAATTATGTATTATTAATATAATAGAAATCAAACTTCAGACTGTAAAAAAACTTTATCGCTGCTACCACCATCGTTTAATTTTTCCAAAAAAAAAAAAAAAAAAAAAAAAAAATGTTTTTACAGGGAAACCCGAGTCCCTCTACAATTGCACGCTGTCTAATCAAACGACCGACTCACTCTCCGTGGAATGTTGCGTTGGTTTCGACGGTGGTCAACCGCAACACTTCCTTCTTGAAGTCTTCGATCGGCATACGGGGATATTGCAAGCGAATATCACGTCCAAGGAGAATGCTGCTTTCACTGTTCATGGATTAGGATCTGGCAGAATTCTCAACATGGTTTTATACGCCGTAAACGCGAAAGGAAGAAGCGAGCCGACTTTGTTAGAAGGATTTACATTGAAAATCGCTGAGAAGCAAACTGGTAAATGATGTCATACTGTTCTTTCACGTTTTCATAATACTGTTTCTTTTTCATCGTATTATCTCGGATCTTCTCGCCTCTTTGATAGATACATTTTGAATGAATGTAACAGTGAATAAAAAGTATAATAACAATATAAAAAATGACTCACATATTTTGTTTGCAGGTATACCAGTGCCATTCGAAATTACTCCACTATTGGGAAGCCTGATCGGAGTAGTATTCGCATTACTTTTCGTTACTATTACTATTCTAGTGGCTATGAAAATTAGAAACGAACGGAGAGCTCAAAGACCGAGTGATCTACCACTGAAGAAGAGCACAGCACCGAGTTCCGAAGATTTATACGATACCGACGACAGGAATCCGGATGTCGTACCAATAAATAAAGGTATATAATATCGTAATATATTTACTTGAATATCTATGTATTAAAAATTATCAATTCATAGATATAAAAGTTTCTACCTATTAAATTTTTTTAACCAGTCTTAAGATATTTTCCTGACACAATAAATGAATATAATAACAATGATGATAAATCTAAAGGTTCAGATTACCAATTGACGGGATCAATATCCGGCACTCCTATGGCCACACAAAATACACCAGATGGACTTCCGTCAACTTCGCTTTCTATACAACAGGTGACACACCTACAAGGATTGTCACCGTATTCGCACGAATATAATAATTATCCAGCATTATCGGTAAGTTATATCAATTCTAGTAGGTTGGTTTGTTTTAACAAGGAGTAAATTATCTTTTCTTTCCATTTTTGTAGAGTAATTTTGTAATTTTAATCAATTGTACTTATAGTAACTGAAGAGAACCTTATTTTATTCGAGAAGACAAATATTAAGAATTAGATTTTAAGATACGGAGACTGGGACTTCGAAATTTTTTTGACATCCGTGTACCTGAAAGAGAATATTATTCAATTCTTCTTCATATTTCTATTCTTCAAATTTTCAAAGTTGTTTTTCAATTTTTTTTTCGATGAAAGTGAAATCTTAAGATGCGAATAATAAAATAAATCCAATGGTACGCAGTATTAAAATTGCAATGAAAATGAACTAGCTTATATTTTTTCTTGTGGTGCCACGTTCCTAACGTACTTACTTTACTTCTGATTATCAAAATATATAATATCCATTTGAATGATACCAACCTGCTCGCTATATTCATGAGTTTTGTTAAATTATTGAGTCAGCATGTTGCCTTCGAATATTATGTTTATAATATTATATTAAATAGAAAAATTGAATAATATCATCGTTGAGCCATCCGTCTGTTATTATTTAGGAAGTGGTCTATCTTTGTCTCTGTCCTTTGTTTCTCTTCTCCTCTTAATGATTTCCCTGACTCTAGATAATTGTGCAAACAAATAAATTTTTTTAACAGCAGATTATATGAATAAATTCCTTAGTTTGTGAAATTATATAATAATGTCATTCATTTGTTTTTCAATTTCATTCTAATCTTTTTTAGTTATCAGACGAAGTAACGTACGCTGAACTATGCCTGACACGTCCATCAACACTATCAACATTAGTAAACGATACGAAATTGATTGGTGGAAGTGGAATTGGCAATTTAAGTACACTCGAAGGTTATAGTAGTGAGGTGATCGTAGGTGGTAAACCATGCACGAGGGAAGCCACGATTTATGCTTGCATAGATCACAATGCAAGACCGTTGAAGATCGATCCTCCATCTACTTCGCCGTTCACATTGGCATCTCTGTCGACAAGAAGTACATTCCAGGACTGTAATGTTTCGACGATGAATAGCAAACACCCGACGAGAGAAATTGTTACGGTGCGTACACCGTTAATATCAACGCAGGAGAGTTGTGTATAGGGATGCGATCCTGACGCGCTGAATATCAACGAATATTACGTTTGATTCGACGTGCGCGTCTAGTTTATTAAATGTGGTTCTTCAACCATTTGTGCTATAATGAAACGTACATATATGCTATTTGATATGCGACAAATGTGTAAAGTAGTTAACGAAATTAATGTCAGGTGGACTGATCAATCATTAATTGTCAAATATTAATACGGTAGCGAAAGAATACAAAGGAACGACGAGTCCTCTTAATATATTAATAATAAAAAGCGTGATATTAATGTTAAACTACAAATTGTTCAAGGATATTGATAAGTTGAAGTTAAATTTGGTCAATAAGACTGATTTGAATGTTACGTGATTTTTTATCTACCGAGTGCCCATTATCGTAAGCAACTAAATTATTTTTCCTTGTGAACTGAGGATGAAAAAGTACTTGTGGCTGCATGATTTAAGGACGAATTTTTAATATCAGATGGACATTTCAAGCTTATTGCAACTATAATTAATTAACCAAAGTGCAAAAAATCAAGATTACATTGATTCTCAACTTTTGAGTGAAATTAATATATGTTACATCCTTCTCATTATAAATATCAATTGCCATTTTTTCACCCCAGGGTCCATATTTGTCGAATAACGATGGCGTTAAGCATAATAGATCAAACTCGTACTTGAAAATGAAAAGTTTCATAAGTGATCTTTATCCAAGATATCTTAATTTATCATTCATTATGTGATGGTGGAAACTCACGGTATTGTAAAAAAAATGTTAATATCACAATATAACATCATTATTCAGACAATCTAAAATCCTAAAATGATCTGCAAAAATACCTCGAATCATGCAACCTTCCAATCATTTTTTTACGTCTTTAATAACAATAAAAAATCTAAGTGTTCATGATTTGGACATTACTGTGTATATATCTTCATATTATTTAATTTGTTATGCCAGTATAATTATTAGAACACAAATTTCAGAAAAACGTTTAACAATTTAATATATGTAATATTTGGATTGTTTTATTTTAATAGGATTTAATGAATTTTCAGCGGAACTGAAAAATTCAATAAAACTGATTAATCAAAACTGGGATCATAAAATGATTTGATATTTAAACATGTTATAAGTATTATTTTTAATATTCACGCATATGTGTACCATTTAATATAAATAACATTAACAAATTTTTATTTCAACTCGAATTTGATGTGGCAACACTAACATGTTCATAAAAAATATGTATTATAAAAAGACGGTAAAAGTATATGGTAAAAGTTGGAGTGTGGCCAGAATATATGAATTGTTTTGTAATGATTTATTCGCGTTTATAATTAGTATCTATGTGTGTGTGTGTGTGTGTGTGTGTGTGTGTGTATATATATATATATATATATATATATATATATATATATATATATATATATATATATATACATATATATATACATATATATATGGTATAATTTTTAAATTTTTTTCATACCTCATACTTTTACAAACGCATTTATAAACGAACAGTGCTTCTGCTATGTTTACATGTACCAAATTTTATTTTAAGTTTATTAACTATAAATTTTCTATTTTCTATTACTCTGTATATCCTTGCTTTTGATATATGTATACACATTAGGATTTTGAAGGAAATGAAGATTTTCTAATCCTATGTTTTGGCCTTTTGTTTTGGGCCTTCTTTGGCCCATGGATAATTTAAATCCATGACAAAATAATACGTTTAATGAATCAACTTAATTGAATAATATGGAAAAAACCTTAAGGATCTCATAGTTTTACATATAAAATCCCATGAGCTCAATTGTTCTTCCAAGTTTTTCAATTGTCGCACTGCTTTGGATTTGCTATTTTTGAAAGTAAAATATGTAAAATAGATATGCAAATATAAAATTAAAGAAACTTACCAAATAATATTAATTTGTGTATAATTTGTGATTCTTCGTTGAAATATGTTTTCAGTGTATATTATCAGATTAATGCTCAAAAACTAAGTACCTGTTCTAAATTACTCAACAGTTACTTCTATCTTCAAAGTAACAAATGTTTCAATCTCGTCTAATAACAATTTATATGAATTTTTATATATTGTTGGATCAATGAATTTATAGGGACCAAAATATTTTTATGTATTTCTTGTATTTTTATTTACTAGTCAATTTTTACTATTTAGAATAATAATATTTTATCCCATGTTCGATAAATATGATGAAATATTGGAAAAATTTCTCTAGCTTGCTACTCTCCATAATATAATGGAGAACGAGAGAAAGAAAAATGAAATATTGCAAATTACGTATATTAATAATTGTGAGCTATTACAATCCACAGCAGCTTCCACTATTTTTTTAAATACTAGAAATTTTGCTAGATATATGTAGGATTTTATATGTAAAACTTCAAGGTTTAGAGGGTACGATTTTCCAGCACGTATCATCTATTATTACATACATTATTTTTTTACGAATTGAGTTTATTATGATAGTACACAAACAAGATATTTCTATGTCTAAACTCGAAAATTCAAAATTCGATTAATAAGAACTGTCTGGATGTATATAATTCAAATATCTAATGCTTCTTTTAAAACACTGTTTGCACAATGAACTCATTTGTAAATATGTAATAAGAATAATATTAGAATGGAAACTCTGTAAAAAATAAATGATAAGAACGTTTCGTAGCTTTTCCTTAATTCTCGAGATAGAATCTGATATCCCCAGGTTCTCTTAAACCCTTAAACTTTTAATTTTAGGATTCTTTTTATCAGCTTTTCTTGTATGTTTTAGAAAAACAAAGAAATAATCAAAATATTAATTTTTATAAATAAATAACATCTTTTTCATATCTTTTCTAATTCGATCATCATTCAATTTATTTCTAGTTGTGCTTTCTACATTTCTTTGATAAAGATAGAACAAAAGCATTCTTATTTCCCAAGCAAACTTGAAAATATTTTATAAGAGAGCGACGAAAATGTTTTCAGTATGTAACAGTGAATACGACAATAAATAATTTTTTGAGAATTTTTTGGGAGAAATAACTCTGGAGTTATCCAACTTATCGGACAAGGACACCCTTCCTAGTTTGTATTATTCTTAAAACATGTAAATAAAACATGTAACATTAAAATATGAACAAAATTATTAAATAGTAGAACAAAATTATTAAATGATAGGGACTGGAATAAAATAACATTTAATGAAATTATTATATTATTTCTCATTAATAACACTTTACTGTATCATTGTCCCCTTGATGATCATGATGCCTTCAAGATCGGATCTAGACAAGCGATTCTCAGAAATATCATAGATCAGTAAAATATCAAATCGGATTTCCTTCCACTTTGATAAATAATGAGAGATCGCAAAATTTCAAGTCTGATGACTGAAATGAACGTAAACAATTTTTAGTAATTTGGTTATATTAGAAATTTTTGAATTACAAATGAGATTTGTATTTAAGCATACACCGTGTGGATCACTCCTAGGATAGGAACTAATTTAAATTGTTGTCCTTATCGCACACTATTGCCCTCTTTGTCTAACGCGTCTATATGTCTGTCCTTGTTTCACGCTATCGCCCTCCTTGTCTATCGCGGTTATATCTCTGTCCTCGTCGCACGCTAGTGCTCTCCTTGTCTAATGACGCTAGACAAGGAAAGCAACAGTGTGCGAGAAGGACAACCTTCGATCTATTGCAAAAAAAATTCAACTTCTTAGACACACGGTTTTCCACAACAAAACACACATGGAATGAAAGCGGGGAGCCTAATTTTAAGGAGGCATATGAAAAAGTTCACAAATGATTCCTCTTAATTAATTTCTTCTCGTAATTTGTAAAAAAATTGTCATCTGTCATTGTTTAAAGGCCATGGTGGCGCCATCTATTAATATCTCGGTGGTACTAAAAACAGAATTTTCTACTTTTAGTACCACTTGGTTATTAATAGATGGCGCCACCTGTCTGTCAGAACGCGGCGCTAGTGTTTCTTACCCCGTAAAAACGGAGAAATTTTCATTTGCGAAAAAACCTAATTTAGCGAAATGAATTGTGAATTTTGGCGATTTTATTACCCTAATTAGACCCTTAGCTTTCTTTTCATATCTCATTTGACCCATAAAATGCAGAAATAAGTATTTTTATAAATAATTAGTACCACTGCGTTGCCACTAGATGGCGCCACGATGTCCATTTTATGACAGTGCGCACTAATTACTAAAAAAATCTAATTAAAAAGAATAATTTATGAACTTTTTCATATGCCTCTTTAAAATTAGGCTCTCCGCTTTCATTCCATGCGTGTTTTGTCGTGAAAAAACGTGTGTGTAAAAAGTTGAATTTTTTTTCAATAGATCGAAGGTTGTCCTTCTCGCACACTGTTGCGTTCCTTGTCTAGCGTCATTAGACAAAGAGAGCACTAGCGTGCGATAAGGACAGAGATATAACCGCGATAGACAAGGAGAGCAACAGCGTGTGATAAGGACAGACATATTCACGCGGTAGACAAGGAGGGCGATAGTGTGGAACGAGAACAGACATACTCGAGTGGTAGACAAGGAGAGTGATAATGTGCGACAAGGACAGCAATATAAATTAGTTAGAAATATATATTTAATTTCATACAAAATATAAAAATAATAATATATCAAATTTTACAATTTGTTTTGCTTTCGGGATTACGAGAGAAATGATTGTAATTATAGAAGATGAGAAACTAATTTTTTTTTATAGAAAGAATCATTTATGGTGATTCACTTGATTGCTATTTTATGTCTAAACGAGTTCAAATATGTTTCATTGCGTTTGTGGTATTAAAACTCGAGAGTCTTTTGATTGATATCTCACATTCACAACAGATTAAACAGTCTTCAAATATTTTATTTATGGTTGCTAAAACAGGCTCGTAGAATTACGGCCAACATCATTTCTGTTTCTAATTTATTAATGATTGTACAAATATCACACACGCATCAAACTTTTTATATCAAACTTTATAAAACTTAGGATAATAGTTACACAATCGATAAAAAGCAATGAAAATATACTTTTGACTTTAATAGTCATAAAATACAGTATGTATATTACTTTATTGAATTTTTATAATAACATTGTAACGCGCCGCAGATTGTGTTACAGAGGTAGATATTTTATAATATAATGACAACTTATACAACCGGTGTATTAACATGAGAATGTGGAAGTTGGACGGAGTGATGTAAAGCGGGCAGTGATAACAAATGTCCGCGTTCCATTTCATTTATTTCTTGCTGTTCGGCTCCTCCTATTGAACCAGTGGAACGTGCCAGACTGTTACGTTGTCTGCACAAATACGGTGTTTCTCCTGGCGATGGAGTTTCACGACCCTGTAAGAAACATACATTACATTGTTGCAAGAAAGTGAATCTTTGAATTTAAAAATTAGAACATTCGATTCAAAAATTATCAAAACATATACATGAAAATATTAAAGTACGTATAATAGATATTAAATAAAAATAAATAAACAATCAAAAGGTCAATTCTACCAAAATGACTAATCTTTCACAACAAAGAAATATATTTATTATACATTTAATAACAAAATAAATTATGAATTAAAATAACTTATAAACAATTACAAGGTAAGGGCAACAATTTGGCAAAAGATAAATCATTGTTTAAAAATAAACTGCTGACTGATGAAATTTTTAATCAAGGGCCAAGTAAATCTTAAGTATATATATTACTGGTTCATGGAAAGTCTGCAGTTTATATATTGTTTAGACGGATAATTACAAATTGTTGAATTGGGCATGGTGAAGGTAAATCTTCGTCAGCTTATTCAGTGACTTGTATAATTGGAGCTTGTACTGTTAATATATCAGCGATTAATATCTTTTAATGCAAACTTGAACTTGCATTAATTATAATAATTATAATAATCTAATATAATATATAATATAATGTATAGTATATAATGTTAAAATAACTTAAAATAAGGTAATTATGTTAAAAAAAATTTTTTAATATTAAATCATATGTCATCGTGCGAAGAAATTATACAAATTTGAACACAACTGTCGCCAAATCAATAATCATTAACTATTATATTATAAGTATTTAGTATTGAATATTTCAATACTTTTTAACGAGACCAAAAGATTTTTATTAATAACATTTTTTATTAATATTATAATAGAAATTCTTTTGAAAAATTATTTTAAAAATCCAAAGATTAAATTTTTCTGAGTTCTTGGATGACTAAGTAGAAGCGAAAAAAGAAGAAAAAATAATTAAAAATATCCTATTAAATTTATTAATGCTTGAATTAGAAAATTTTCTTTAAATATTCATAAATATCCTTGCACTTGATATTATATTACATTTTCAAGAATGATTTTTCTTCATTTCGACAAAGTACAGCTTATTACATATAAACAATTACGACTTCAGTGCATCCTATCAATCAATTGTACAACACTGGAACAATCAAGCATAAACAACAAATAACAGTTACCTATAACTGTATTTGAATCTGATTTAATAGCTTCTATGCATCGTCCAAGACATTTTGATTTAGGGGAGGCAGAAGGGGAATTTGTATTTCTCTTCCAATTATACTGCGGAAGCGAAGGGGCAGATTTTAAGTCAATCGATTACTTGTTCAAACGTAATATACATACCTGCTTAGAAGGTCCGCAACATGTTGCATGATTACAAGGCTTGTCAGTCTTTGGACAATCTAGTACACAATCTTCAGTTGGTGTTTCCTTGACCTCGCTATTAGAATGGTACTAGAATATTAATAATGTAGAATTAGAATTTTAATATTATGCTTAATATTACATAGAATGCACATTTTATGCTATAATTCATTTGTTCTTTAATTGATATTTTGATGACAGTTACTTTTGGGAATATTTTCAAATTTTATATCCATTTGAGATTGACCTTGAGAATTTTTATCTTCAGATAAATGGTCGAGAAATATTTATATATATGTGTGTGATGTATAAATTACTTACGTCAATAAATTCAGGCTGAATTGTAGTAGAGTGTATGCCCTCGTTATGAAAAAATTCTTTTACTTGCTCTGCAATTTTCATATATTCTGACAGATTCCTACATCTTATATGCGCTGAAGCGATAATACGATCACCAGCTAATTGCCACACATGAAATTCATGTACAGCCAAAACGCCATCAACATTTTCTAGTAAACGTTGTTGAATGGCATCCACCTAGAATAACAGATATGTTGCAGTTGAACAGTATATAATAATAACTAAACTATATAAATTAATTTTAAACTATAAAAGAAAATTGTATGTGCTGTCAATCTTCATTTCATAAATGTTACTATTCAAATTACCTGAATATGTGTCGGTACGGTCTGCAATAAAATCAATGCAGATTCCTGGAGTAATGGCCATACCGATTGTAGAATAAGAATAACTATTAAAAGCGAGAGAGCTGGGTCAATGTAAAATCTGTAAAGAAAATAAACAAATTATGATCACAAACATTAAGATCATATCATCGAAAGTGAAAGTGCAAATTAATACAAATTAATAAGTATGGTTGCTACAATTTTTTCCATAAATATATAATCCATTATATACTATGGCATGTGTTAGTTATTTAATTACCTGTAATCCCAGTCAGTCAACCAAACAATTAAAGCAGAGACTATCACAATCACAGATCCTAATGCATCTGAGAGTACATGAAGGAACACTCCGCGCATGTTCATTTGACTTGCATCATGTACATGGCCATGTGTCCTTTTGACTTGAGGCGTCGATGGCCTATATGTTTCATCATTTTCATTATCGTCCGTTCCTACTAGAGTACTCAATCGGTTGTGACTTCGAGATATGCCATGCGAATGTGCATGAGAACTTCTGTGTTCTACAACAAGAATTATATGATCATATACAAGGAAAAATATTAATTTCCAAATATTATTATTATCATTATAATCTTTCATATCTTCTTACGTTCATTACATAATAAGTACCAATATTTACTTATAGAGCTTAATGTATTGATACAATGATAAAATACAATGAAGAGCATAACTGTACTAATGACAATAAAAAATTCTAGACAATTTAAACTACAATAACTTTGTAAAAAAACGATCCACTTGGTCTCATTTTAAAGCGCGAAGCCTCTATTATAATAGTCAGGAGTTCGTTTTTTTTTTTTTCTTTTTTTTAAGATAACTTTAAATCAGGATACTTTTTTCTCGAAAATTATAAAAATTCAAACGTGTGTAAAAACATTGAAAAATTTTTTTGTAACTAGATTTACCATTATTTTGAAGTTTCCTCTTTATAATGAGAAGTTAAAACTTGTTGTATACTTTTTTTCCACTATTTTATTAAACGTTGAATATTAGAATTAAATGACAAAAATTGAAGAAATCCTAACATTTCATCATCTAAAGTTGAATAAAAAAAAATGGTGAGAAAATATCATACGGCGAGTTTCAAGAGATCGTTGTAAAGGGGAAATTTCAATTTTCAAGACAATGGTGGATTTAATCGTGGAAAAAATGTTTTCTGTTGCTATACATGTTTGAATCTTTACAATTTTCGAGAATGAAAGTATCTCCCAAGTGAATCGCGATATTTTTCGTAAAGTTATCTCCGTTTGAATTGTTGGCAATTTTTCATTGTCACTGACACAGTTATGCTCTTCATTGTATCTCTTACAGTTATGACGATTATTTACATTATGAAAGAATTTTCGAACGTTACTCATCTACGATAAGTAATATCGTTCTCACAATCGGCAATATTTACCATGGAAGAGACATAGTCCAATAATATTCACTAATAAGCCAAGTGCCCCGACTCCTACAAGCAGTTTTGCTTCATGTATCTCTTCAACCTCAATAAATCTTTTACACGCTTCCACAGTAATACTGAAACACAATGCGACTAAAAAAACGGCGTTTACTAAAGCTCCTAAAACTTCAGCTCTGGCCCAACCAAATGTATTCTTAGACCATTTCTTTGGTGACATCTGTGAAAAGAACGAAATTTCCAAAGTAATATTTATTTACAAAAATATTCGAAAGAAAAGATCAAAGAAACGTTTAAAAAGATTAATAAAAGTTTCTGGTATACAGTCATGTTCTTTTAATACATTTGTTTATATAAATGTATAGTATAAATCCAAAATTAATGCCAAATATGCTACCGCTACTTAATCATATCTCGATTAAACAAAACTTTTCTCCTCGCTTTTGTTCTCTAAAATATCTTCTTTTAAAATATTTCAGAGAGACCAACGCAAAGTGTAAAATTCATAATTGTAATATTAATCGATTAAAAGTCAGTGAATTGTAATGCAGAATAAAATTAAAATAAAGTAATTTGATATTTACCTTTACGGAAAGAAATGCAACAATCAAAGCTGCTACATCCGACAACATATGAAAACTGTCAGCTATTAAAGCCATACAGTTTGTTAGATAGCCCACAATTATTTCGACTAAGAAAAATATACCAGTGAGCCATAACATCGTTAACAAACGACATTTTTTTCCTGTGTAACGACCCATACCGTTGATACCTAAGAATCAATATTTCAATTTTATACAAAAGCAATTAGACGATATAAACAAATATAAAATATCATAAAATCAGAGTTATTTTACATTTATCAACTCAACTTCCTGGAAAGCACAATTTCTATGGAAACATATAGTGTTCACACAAAGTGAAATTCTATTTCTCTAATTTGCTTTCTTTTTTTTAAACATCACGCTTTTATTACATTATCAATCAAGCTCGATATTAAAATTGTATTTTTACAACGAATATCAATTTTTTCAAATTTATTAAAAATCGGCAAATTTTCTTATTAATACATCTTTACATTTTGTAAAACAAAGACTGCCAAACTAATCTTTATTTCTTCTCCCTTCTCTTATTCGGCAATGGCAGTCTGATAACATCAAAATTTATGAAATAACGTGAAATCACGTTGGCGACACACAAAAACATAACAGTAAAATGGCGTGAATTCATGTCAGCAACTCAACGTGATTCATTCAGTCACGAAACAACGAAAGAAATTACATTAACACTAAGAAAAATGAAGATACCTTTCTACCTTGAATTTTGTTAAAAATTGGCTGTCGTCAAAATCATTTGAAATACAGCTGGAATAAGTAGAACTTTTATTCAACAAAATATACTTTACAAAAGATTGATGTGAGAAACGTCTATGAAGAACCAACAAGATAGACTGAGAGCTCTGTCAGGACTTAGTATTACCTAGTTGCAGTTAGGGCACGTACTTGTATAGCTATGATGCACAGGTAGTATGTAACCTTAACTGTGCAATCTTTTCGGTCAAAGTGTTTAAAGAAGAAAATGATGTTCAATATTTTGCCTTCTCCCTTCGAATATGTTCGATCCTACAATATACTTCAGGTCAGTTGGAATTTCCAATGCCCACAAAAACTATTTTGTAAGTCCGACGAAGAAGAGAGGAAAGAACCGAGTACTGCACGTTGCAAGTGCGATGAAAGATTGTTATTGCACGTTTTACGTTTCGTATTATATCTGCTTATATTATACTGCAATGAAGCTTAGGAACGTACTAGCTTACTATAAAAAACTTTGTATAATCATCCGCAACGTGCGCGCAACGAAAATATGACAGGAAGAGATAATAAAAATTACGAAAAATTCGTGTTCGACGGCAAAAAGAACATTTCACTGCTTCAAAACTGCTGACTGTGAACAAGTATCATATTAACCAGTTCATCTCAGATTTCCTATCCTCCAAGTAATCATCATCGTGCTAGGATCACTCCTTTAATCCCTCTCAACGAAGATTGTTTTTCTAAGCAAAAAAAATAAAAAATAAAAAATTTTTGTAGAATTTTATTCAACCAATAACAATTCGATCGATATAAATTTTATTTTATCCAGTCTTGTTAAAGGGTTCAGAAAATTACTAATATTTTTTTTCTTCTCTAGCACATACAAGATCATGGAAGAGGTGCATTTCTTTGTGCATTTATCACTGATTTAAATCAGTACAGTATTAGATAACTTCGTTCGAAATCGGTACAATTGTGCAATAGTTACCAAACAGATTGTAGACCCGGCTCAATCCAATCTCTTTATGCAACAGCGAATGTAGAAAAGGATAGCAAACGAATCGAATATGATATTAAAAAAATTGAATTAATCAAAAAAAAATTGAAAACAAAGATATTCGCGTTATCTGTGAAGTATTAATACCAAGGCCAATATGGATTTCGAAAGATA
Organism: Frieseomelitta varia; assembly: GCF_011392965.1. Classification (NCBI taxonomy): domain Eukaryota; kingdom Metazoa; phylum Arthropoda; class Insecta; order Hymenoptera; family Apidae; genus Frieseomelitta; species Frieseomelitta varia. Next base: position 1,101,251 of record NW_025110608.1, on the reverse strand, counting down.
AAATCTAAATAATAGTAGTTGATCCTCCAACGTGTCCACCATTGTAAAAGGCTGAATTTTTATAATCTATTTAAAAACTTTCATTTTTATTATTCCTTTTTTCTTTTCTGTCATGTTTTTGGAATAATGTAACTAGTTCAACGTATTTATGAAGCTTTATTATTTAGCTGAATTCGAACGACGTCACGAAGGAGAACAACATCGAGAGAAATTTTTTTTCCCTGATATTATTGGCACGTTATCGAAAACATCGAATAAATACTAATTCCATAGTAGGTCGTAACAGATCAAAAAAATGTATCAATCTGTGATCACTAGATGAATAAAATCATCGACAATGATTGTCGAATAAGGAAAGTTGTATTCACCACTATCCCAGGCCACGATCCACCACTACTCACTTCAAAGTAATATTCAAAACATTCAAAATTGAATAAAATAATCAAAAAAGCTAACTGAAGTGCTTATACCAAGTTACATAAAGAAAAGTAGACAAACTTTAAGAAAACTTTGCTGCCATCTCGAGGATAATGCCAAACAGATAAGTAACGATTTCAATTAATTTCAAAGAAACAATTATTATAGAAGCAGAATACACAGCCGTTCCGAAAGTAAGAGAGCCGAAAGCAAGAAAGAGCCTTCGAGTTCGAAACAAAAATCAGGAAATCCCGATTGACGATATCAGACACACATATAACACGCAATAATGTAACATGTAAGCAATCAAGTCGAGTACAAGAGATTAAAAATTTGTATATTGCAAAATTATCAAACAAAGCGAATAGAACCAATCCAGACAGAAGCATGAACGTTTCAGTAAAAAAAAAAAATCAATGATCGTGTGAACATTTGAACGTGTCGAACATTAAAAATCAACGGGACAATGTTATATCAAATCGCCGCCCTTCCTACCCAAAACTTTCGTCAAAAAAATTCGAACGATTGAAATTTTGACCAAGATTTCCTCGAGTTAGAGAAAAAGAGGTAAACAGATCGACAAAAATAGCAAATCGAACTTATAAGCAATTATCATAAACACAGCTACACGAATTAATTTCAACTCTAAATTCTATGAAAATATATATCAAATTCAGATATCCGAGCGAAATATAAGAAATACATCTTTATTTAAAAAAAATTACCAGAGAAAGCATGGAAATACCTGCTGAAGCTATATAACTGTATATGGACCAACATTTTCCCAAACAAATGACATGAAGCCATTGTAATACCCATCTTGAGAAACCTGGAAAAGAAAAATGTCTCACGTACAATTACCGACCTATCGAGCTTAATTAACTGAGAAACAGGGAGGGGGGAGAGAGAGGGAGGGGAGCGATAAATAAACGACTCCGATGATACACTCAAACAAGTATAACATTATCACGGATTACCAAAATGATTTCAGATCCAATCAATCAATTATATAGTAGATAACAACGTAACATTAGTATCTAGCACATGCAACGGATTTTATCAATAATCACTTGATATAATAATTTATCCCGATATCGAACGCAGAGTATGTGAAAATAACTTTGAAGAAATGAACGAATATTTCCTTGGTGTCAGATATACTCGAATTGATCTCTGTCTGACTACTAAAGAATGTCAAATGGAGCCCTAAAGTGCTCAACTCTGAATGCTGCCCTGTATTTCTAATGTTTCACATTCGACAACAAGTGAAAATCTTTAAACATACGACAAAAATATTGCTCCAAAATACAATGAACAAATCCCAGAAGTTTACGGGAAGAAATTGGATTTAAATTCTTAAAAAGCAAAACTATCGTTATTGTCTCTTCTTCGGTATAAGCAGAGAAAATAAAAAGCTACTGATCTAGCTGGTCGTAATTAAAATAAAAGTTTCTCGACTAACGTTCAGACAAAATCTCAACTGGACTCCCGAGATAAAAAAACTTTTCAAAATGAACGCGATGAAATATAGTAAATAGCATAACCTTGACTAACAAAAGTTAAAGAAACCAAATGTAAGATACTAATCAACGTATAATCGTACGATCTGATCCAGATAAATTACGAAATCATTGTTACATCTCTCATCTTTCTGTATTTGAAATAACAAACACTATTCTTGTTCTTGTCCACCAACACTCACTCAAAGGTCTGAATGATTACGGAGGCATTTCGAATAATCAGCCCAGAAGATCAAGTGGTGGTGCGAGGATTGGGAACATGGTGAACGCAAGTTCTGACACATTAATTTACAGAAACCCTTCAAAGTTGAAACACCTTTTATTCACATCTATGTCTTATCGGGATCACTCCGCTGAAACACTCGACAGGTTTACTATCGATACACTTGTCTCAGACAATCACGTGTCAATTGCAAGACAAATACTATTAACATTAAGACGTTTCAGAGAATCGATAATCCGATGTTGTTGAAAAATCGTTCGCAATTAAAGATATACGCACGAGTCTCGATCGTTCCAACATCGCGAAGAGCACGCGTTGTTGAAACACAATAGATCTCAAACACATACATATATGACCAACATATCTCAAATCCGCGATTTACATGAAATTAGTTCCAGATACAAGATACGTAAATGAAGGATCCACTTGCCATGTCAATGAACCCTCCTTCCTACAACATTAATTCATCGCGTCAGTTTCGCGATCAAAGGAAAATCGCGTAAATTTATCTACATCACCGCGAATGATAAAAAAACAAAGCAACCGCTTTGAACAAAGGAGCTACAAAAATTGGATAAAAAAAAAATGAATCAAAATTCTTTGGTTAAAGAAGAGTTAGAATTAAAGTTAGAGTTTTTAGAATTATTCCAACGAATAATGGAAATATAGTTTCAACAAATATTGATCCAACGATCCAAAAATAAGACACGGTGGAAATAAAAACAAAGAGAATCATGTGGTATAGAGTGAGATAAATATTCTTATATTCTATATTCTAAATATATTAAACATTGATCAATTTTTCAGTTTGATTAGTGCTCATATATATGTAACGTGTTAATCTAAATTATAATAATATTAGTAACCAAGAAAAAAGAGGGGAACCTGTATTAATAAATATTTTACTTACCAGCTTTAACATTCTATTTATTGAAATTATAACAACTACGAAAGTACGCTCTTCAATAAATTCAAAGCATCTCGCATGCTCGAAAAGAGAAGATTCGAGATTAAAATTCTACTGTCCCTATTGAGGAATTTCATTAGTAGAAATCTTACAGAAAGATATATTTTAAAATATAATTTTTATTTTCCCTTCAGATTCAAAGTGTCTACTAAAATGTCTGATCCATAATAAATCCTCCAATTAGAAATAAAATCATTAATGCCTTTACGTCCAATGCTTTTCTCGTTGCACTTTGCAAACGAATTTTCATTCCCATTTATACACACCTTACGCATACTTCTTTTTCACCAACAGTATTATCACTGTACGGAGCAATAAAACCGTGATTTAAAGACTTTATTATTGTGCTCAGCAATATATCAATACACTCAGCCAACAAAAAGTTCCCAGCTACCTTATCGAATTTTAAAAATATGATTTAATATGACAGAAGGTTGTAAAATTTTTTATAAAATTTTTTATCGATGAAAAAATAACTCTTTTTAACCGTGTAAGCAATAACAAAATAAACTCTGTCGAGCGTTGATATTTAGATATTTCACTCAGTCGAGTAATTAAAAACAATCGTTATTTCGACGAACTGTTACAAAATTCTGTGAGTAACGTATGAGAAAACTTAGTCGACGATAAATATCAACCTGAAAGAATTCAACAATTGAGCAAAATATAATTGCCACAGATGAAGAACTGACTGAGAAGAATCACTCTACCGTTTACCCTAAAATATTTTAGGATGATATTTAAAAAGAAGAGAAAATAAGTTCTATACGAAATGTTCCATACGAAAGAATCTTCAACGAAGAGTCAGTAGATGTTTGTTCTTCTACTCTGACTCATTTAGATCACGAGTTATTTTTTGATCAAATCGTAAAGAATCTAAAGGAACTTTTACACACGCAATATATCGAAAAATTGATAGGAAATAAAAAGCCAATGGCTTGATAACTACTTTAACTGTTCGAAATCATTTTTATTAGAAGAACCTCAACGATTTAAATTTAGTACAGGAAAAACTATGAAAACCTCGCTCTTATTATCATCGTTTATTGTTAGTCGAGATATCGCCGATGACGCATGAAAGATAACGCAGACGCTCTCTTTGTCAAATCAGTTTCAGAAAATGGTAGGGTTAACTCCGCATCTATTAACGGAGCAAGAAATGCGTCCATTAACAAGGCAATACTGTACTTGACACAATACAATAAAGACTTCGTAATGCTGAGTTCATACTGCTCGTCCGATTGCAGAGTGGATTTTATGAGCAGCGAGCAAAGAGCTTTGTTCGCTCAGGAGTCAAAAGGCTTATTCGCAAAGGGCCTGCTTATATTTGTTTGTGAGTCTCAATATGAATATAATATTGCTTCTACTTGTGAACAGTTTGTTATCAGATCGCAAATTGACCGTGAACTGCTGATAAATAGTTCTGGTCAATTGTGAATCCAGCATAGGGATTCGGAAGTCAAGTCTTGGTAGGTAACAACCAGAACAAACGATAGACACGATTCCTCAAATTCTTTGTGGTTGTTTTGCTGAACAGGGACGAATGCAGAAAAAAAGAGCGAACGAGAAGGAGAACCTACCAACTGAATTGAATAAATGACAATATCGTGTCTATTCTTATCTCAATCTGAAAGGTGTAAAAAAAAAGTTTTATTAACAAAGAAACTAACAATGAAAAATAAAAGTTTGCATTAATATAGTCTTACTGATACGAAAAAAAAGAACGTTAATATATCAGACTATCATATATCAGGCATTTGCTTGATTGAAAAACCCTTTCCTCAATGCAACAATTAGGTAACAATTATAATATAGTCTTTATGAATAATTATAGTGTCCTTACTATAGTCGACTAGAATATAGGTATTATAAATGAAAACATTCAATTAACACATTTAAAACAGAAAGAAGATATTAATTTTTAAATATTTTAAAAAATGATCTTATAATATAGATTCTTAGAATATAAAACTTATATTGTTATTAAGCAATGCTAACCCAATTGTATTACCAAAAACATAGTATACACAGTGATGTATTTTGAGAGAAATGAAGTCTAGTTATGATATACATAAATATGTAGATATGTTATATATATACGCGGTGCTGTGAAATGATGTCATTAAGTGATTCGCATCGATATCAAAATGTTGCCACTTTTGTAGTGATAAATACAAATAACGAATGATATTTTTTTCTTCCTTTGTCATTAAATATTTCTACTTTTGTCATTAGGTTTAAAATAAAAGAAATTTACAAACTATTGAAACTTTGTGGATGACACAAATCCGTGGATGACTAATTTGATGCTTTACGAAAAAATAAAATCACTTAAATATTCTCTATTACATATAGTTGTATGAAAAAATATTTCTCGAGATAAAGTTACATTTAAGGATGTATGTATTTTGTCATAAAAATTATTGTCTTATATATTTTTATAAGTAAAGAGATAGAAGAGATATTAAAATTCAACTATCTTTTTAATGAAATCCTATACTTCTTTATTTATAATATACTTCTTTATTTATAATATAGCAACGTTGAGATAAATCCAACAATATACAACAATAAATTATATCTAACTAATCATATGTTATAATAAAGAAAATGCTTCTAATTATACTTATAATTGCTGTCAATTACAAAAATAAAATAAACACACCTAGAAATAACATGAGGTAACACAATAGCCTAGTCTTATACAATTATATCAGTGAATTATTTTCAATGCTCTCAAAAGCAATATTTTATCTCTGCATGAAAAATAATAAGTCAAATTATATGTTTAATTTTATGTTTCAAATTCTTTTAAATTAAAAATATGATTTTTTAATATTTATATATATCACCAGATTCTATTGTGGGAAATATTCTTTTTTTTGTTTTTAAATGAAATGGTATTTTTGAAGTGTAACTCTATATTTTTATAATATATATACTAAATTTCTATAATAGAGGCTACAATAAATAATAGATTAATATATCATTATTTTCATGATTTCCCATATTTTCTAAATCTATCTCATCCTTAAATCTACATAATCTTTTTAACTACTTCCTAAGACCAAAAATATAACTTACAGTATTCTATATTAAATTTGCACTCATACCTACACAAACTTAAGAATTCTTACTAATGGGTCAACCTATGAATGCAGACTACATTAAATGTAAATAGAAATGTTATGAACATTTTCCTAGCATTTTAATTTTTAAAGGTTAATAATGGCAAAATTGAAAACATATATAATAAAAAAACATAAAATATATAGTAATCTACTCTTAAAAACATAGTTTTATTTCAAAGCTGATGTTAGAATTAAAATTATCAAAACGAATACCATGTTTTAGAAAATGCTATTTGGACAAACAACTAATTCAAGCATATAACAAAATATTCCGATATTGAATTAACATACATTACTGAAAGATTTTCATTTTCAACGATCGACAGGAATTGCACATGCTTACAAGTTACTTTCAATATTATATCCTACAAAATAATATATGAAATTAAATTTTTAATCATTTTATAAAGAATTGGTATTATAAATTAAAAAAACATATGTTAAAAATAAAAACAATATAATTCTTTAAACTAAGAAATGAAATAGAAACCTTAAATGTAAAATAAACATTTACTGTTTTATAAGAAATATATAAAAATATATAAAAATAATTTTATTAAATTTTGAGATATAAAAGTAATTTTAATTTTATGTCAGTTGATATAAATTCTTGGCATGTAGTTTAATGATATTAAAAAATGCAAAATACAACATAAGATGTAAAAAAAATTGTATATCACAACTATCTGATATCTATACCCTTGGTTTAATGGAAATAAACCTATAAAAGATATTATAAAGTTAAACTTGAAACTCTGTTCAAATTTTTTTTCTTGTATCATATTTCATTCATCACAATGACTGATCAAAGAAACTATAGGTTGTTAGTGAATCATTCTCTTGGAAAATGATCATTAACTTTATTTATATTTATATGTTTTAGTTAAATATAGTTAAATCTAGTTAAAGAAGTTATCTAGCATGTTCTCGTTAAACAGGAAATTATTTTTTAATAGGTAAAATATTCCACTCTGGAATGATTCATCAGAGGATGATGAGAAGATGATTCACCAACTAAAGAATAATTTCCTAATAATATATTATTTACTTTCTATCTGATTATAAAATATAAACATATCTTAAATCATTGTGATACTTGGATTTTTAATATGATAATTCAATAATGATCCATAGTTTCTTTGATGAGTATGATCTTTGATATAAATATAATGCAAACAAGGAAGTTTGATCTTGAATATTAATCTACTTTACATATTAAGTTAATTTCCATTAAACAAGAAACATATACTATTTACGTACCTTATAAATAAAAATATGATATAAAAATACTATTTTATCAATTATATATATAAGTTTTTTACATATTAAATATATTCAAAGAAATTTGTTCATTTTTATTTGCAATGCAACCCAAAATATATAGTATTTATTCTAATGTTATTTATTTATACTTAATTTTGAATGTTTTGTATAAAATTTTTCTAACAATAAAATTAATTCCTTTTCAAAATAATTAATATATAAAATTATTTAACATCTTTACATTCTTTTTATAAATATACTGAAATATATTTTTTCATTAAAGTTCCAATCAAGTTTGCTGCATATTAACCACAATAATTTATTACATTACCAACTATCTAAAATTTTATAGATATTGTCTTTTAAAATATATATATATATAATGGCATAATCAAAAGACGACATAAAATTTCATTTTAGTGTATAAAATGTTTAATAATACTTCTGAATCATTTGATAACCATTTGATAATCATTTGTTATTTTATATCTTATTAATGCAAAATTCTTTTTCATTATGTAAATTTTCTAGTAATGATAATAAATTTCCCTAAGAAACACATCAAAATAATATATTAAATTTAACAATTAATATAATCAACAGAAAATCTTGTAATTTCCAAATGTTTCCTACATTATATTTATCATTAATTTTTAATATATTTTAATAATTTCTTTATATAGATAAAACATATGTATTATAAAAATTGCAATAAAAATTAAGTATGACAAAACATTCATTTCCATTATAACATTTGAAGCCATATTTTATCAAAAAAATTTTTTTTTACAGATATTAATTTTATAGATGTAATAATTGCTGTTGTATTACAAATATAACAAATATAATTAAAAAAATTAATATATTTCATTGTTCATGTAATCTAATTTTTTTTTAATAAACTTTCATATCGTGAAAAAATTTATATTTTGTTAAACACGTTTCTATACACAAAACACAACCTTGTACCAATAGCAACAAGAATGTTATTTCATACATATATTTAAAAAAGATAATTTTAAAACAATATTTAAAAGCAACATTCAAATATTTCAGAAATTAATAACAATGTAATTTATTCCATTCTTCCAAAAGTCATTAAGATATTATAAACGCAATGACAAGAGGTACTTACTTTATATTAAAATATTATAATTCTTCCTATAATATATCAAAATTGCATCAAGTAACACCAACACGAACTGTTAATGGACATGTTACACAGTACTGATGGGTATTCACAACTACAAGAACTAATAAAATTTGACATTAGATTTTGTTTAAATACTTCAAAATACTAACTACATTAATCCATTTTTGGAAAACTAAAATATACGAAACGTTCACATTTAATTCCACATTTAATTCTAGTTTAACAAAAATTTTGTACAACGTTACGTTACAAAACCACTAACAAAGTAACAATAAAGATAGATAATCAAATATCACTATACTTTTTTGAAACTACCAACAGTAGCCATAATGATACATTATGATCTGAAATTGACTAGCAAAAATGAAGTGAGTTTTTCCTTCCCTAACCTATGTTCATATGCTTTACGTAGAAGGCGAACCTCCCTTACTATTATTTTTAAACATACATTTTCAAGTTTATAGAATGTTGAATAGCATACTAGAAAATTCGTTTTGTTGAAATTAATAAATAAAAATAAGTTTGATGAAAAAAAGCTTATAAAATAATTACTTCCATCTATGAATCAATCTTGTTAATCATAAATAATTTTAATAATTACTAATTATATAGAGTTATTAAAATAAATGCTATTAGTAATGTTTCTCTTGCAATTCTCTTGGAATAAATATTTTACTTTTACTTTATCAATATGATATCAAACTTACAAATTATATCTTTCATTGTAAATATAGTAAGACATCTCCGTCACTGGTTTGAATCCCGTTGGAGAAATTTTTCCAAGTTAATAGGTTTCTTAATTGTTATTTATGTTATGTAAATTTTTTTAAAAATTAATTTAAATATCGTTAAATAGAAATATGTTTCGTAAGCTATTAATTACTTTTACTAAACTAAATATATATATCTAATATATATTCAATACCGTTTAAAATATATTTGAAAGCCCTTTTAGACTCATTTTTTTAATTAAAAAACATTGCCACTCACCATTGCATGTTGAACTGTTGTAGCTATTTAAACGAATGTATTTAGAAACTTTTGATAGTTTATTTTTCTATTACTAAAAAGAAATGTTACTACGTTGCTATTCACGATTGAGTGTCGAGTCTAACAAAGACGTCCATGCTACACAAGTTATGCTGCGCGCGAAAATCAAATTATCTATTTTTAAATTCAAGAAAAAACTAGATAAATCTAAATACTGATCAAAATGGCCATGATATTATTCCAGCAAAGCAACAAAGTTATTATTATATTAGTTAATTATAAGTAATCTATTCATTTCTTATATTTTACAAAATCTTGATTTTAAAGATTTTCCTTTAATTTAATTTCTTGTATGTTATTAACATAAATAAATTTAATTTAATTTCCTTTATATCAAACTTTTTTTTCATAAATCGTCAAATCAAAGTTAAAAAAAAAACATTCGGTAAATAAATGCAATCAAACAAATCACAATCCATTACTGTCTTTTTTTGTCATCTAATTTAATATTCTTCGGAACTTCAATACGTTCGATTTTCCATTCAATCGTAATAAGCATCGTACGACTTGATCAGTATACGAAATTCGTAACAATTTTTATTGCACAAACACACTTGCTCAATTGTGAATCATATTTATGATATCTTCATGATTTTTTATATATATATATATATATATCAATCACTGAATCACTTTGAACATTGTATCATTTCGAACTCAATTTCTTAAACTTAATTACAAACAAATTCATTTATGACTTCTTCTCTACATAAATCATCCGAGTTTGTATATTTTTTCATAAAATATGAATTCACTATCTTTTAATCGCAAGAACGATCGTCTTGTATTTCTTAAAGCCGCAAAATTGATTGCTGACGAAGTACGTTGTATATGTGTAAAATAAAGTCAATCTAAAATGAATAAATCTTAAATTAAGAAAACACACGCTTACGCGCGCGCACACACACATCATACATACACATACACGCAAAAAGGCATAAAATCGCTCGAACAATAAGGTTTAGAAGTAAAAAATGCTCTGTTATGAAACCATAAACGAGAATTTCTTTGTATACAGCTTACATGAAAAGCTCTATGTTACACAGTAAATATTTGAGATGTTGATTTTCTAATTTCTTCCGAAATATTTCTGTTCGGAATAAAAATTTTAAGTTATAAATATTTAATAAATATTCGTAGAATTACCAATTAATATTTCATTTAGATCAAAAAATAAAATGTCTCAGAGTCTTTTGTTTGAAAGACGTTTTTTTTTTACCAAATTTTGCTCCTTAATATAAAATAATCTCATTTCCTGATTTTCTTCTCTTTTACTTGTTCTCAGTCTATTGATTTCTTATATGTATATAAAAGTATGCGCCTGTATGCAGGTTGTAGGTTGTGATCCAATGAAATTTTTGTAATGGGTACAAATTGAAAAACTATAACAAACAGTTTCATATGCTTAAACATACAATGCATATACAATGATTAAGAATGACTGAAAAAGCATTCAGCAAAAACCAAGAGATAAGGAGAAAATGACAATGCTAACGAGATGACTATTCGTCAAAATCGACGTAATCAATTCGATTCGCTAACAAATTTCCTCTTTATATTACATCATGCTTTAATTGTCGTAATATAAATATTTTCACTCAAATATACAACGCACACGACAATGTCTTCGTTCTTTTTTTCTGTCCATTTGCTAGTTCTTTGCAATAATTCCCAACGTACGATGCACACGTGCTTGATATTTAAAAAATTACTGAATCTGTTAATCCTATATAAAATTCCCATAGTCGCTGCTAGAACTCGCACTATCTATCGATCTCTGTTCATTTATGAATCAAACGAAGCTTCAATCAACTTTCCGTCATATTTTTTTTTTACAATTGATCCCTTTTAAGAAGAACCAGATGCATCGTTCTTTCGATGAATTAAAAAACATGAAATCGTCGACAAAATATGTAGGATTCAACAGGCACAATTAACGAGTACTTTCTAACAATTGCAGCGCTGGACATAAATTCAATAAAGGGCAGTATTAAGATGTTTTTTTGTCATATCATACCTCATAAGTTTCCTTTATATTCCCAAAATCTTAACGCTTCAAGAATACATGTATGTACATATGCTTTGGCAAACGTCCTTTTTTCTTTTCTGTTTTTATTAGACAAATTACTGCGCTTTTCGTACTTCACTTCATTTATATCATTCGTATCGTCTCCGATCAAGAAAGAATTTAAACGAAGATTGATCGCAAAATACGTGGTCAAATTTCATTCCAGTTAGTCGTAACGTCGCAAAATTATTTCATCCATATGTGATATATATGCACTTAATAAGGAAAATCACCCAACAAAGAAGATCCACCATTCTTACGTTTCTTGCTAGAAACTTGGTATATGAATTGCTTTTAAAGTCGTAAATATTATTCTCTCAATACGATTAGTAGAATGTTCAAAATATATGAAACAATTCATTCCGGTTTCCTATGTACAAAGTTCCTTAAACAATAATCGTTATCAGATAGATTAACGTAAACAGGCAAAAATATAAAAATTAATGTACTGTACAATTAAAGGAAATAAAAAAGATATGAGGAGGAAATATTTTATACAAATATGTTTCTTTACATCTAGGACGAGTGTTAGCCACACATGTTCATTTTGAATACGCATCAAAGAGATTCCCTACAATGTCCTCGGACTATATAGACGCACAGTAAGCAATCATACATTGTACATATTTGGCGTGAACCTTTGATTCGTAATGTTGAACGTTTACTTACTAAAAATATATTCGTACCTTGATAAAAAAAAACAATCTATCAATGGAGATTTAGCGTTTTTTTTTTTTTTTTTTTTTTTCTTATCGATCGCGTCGTAGGTCGATGACGGTCGATGCAACAAAGCAACGAGGAGACGAATCTTTGTTTGACTCTCTTGACATCATTGATTTACATTCTGTAAATGTTACATGAAACGAGTCCCACACGAGTTAGCAGTTTTCCGCTTTGAAATCTGAAACGTTATTTACTTGATTATCAACTAAATGTCACGTAGTTTTTTTTTTTTTTTTTTTTTTTATTAAGAGTTCAATTTCCGTTCTTGCAAATCAAGTTGTTCAATGATCGTTGCACGATTAAATAAGTATCTTTTCGTATTTTGCATCGTAAAAGACATATTGCGTGACTCTTTGATTACTGTCGGTAACTTTTACGCGAAACGTTCTATTTTCGCTGTATTTATTTCTTCTGTCTTTAATTGGAATTTAGACAGATTTATAAGTCGTTCCCTCGCAAACACTAGAGAAAGAGCAAAGATTATAATTTAAATGTTTTTGTCTCCCTGAACACTACATGACTGTATCCTTTGATACGTAAAAATGTGAAAATTCATTTCGACAGATTCACGATTTTTTCAGAAAAAATCATCGAGATTTACGGCTACTGTAGGCTATGATTTTAAAAGTTTGACTTCAACGACATTCTTATTTATTGAACGAAGAAACACGCGTGGAGCGAGTCTCCGAATAATCTAAGATTTCGTTGAGCAACGTGGTTGTGTCTCACGCGAACACATAGTTCCTAATTTTTACCGTCTCGTGTCGTCCAGAGTATTTTCTTATACCTCAACGAATCAGTACAAATAAAATTTTCGTCGAGTGAAAGTTACAGCGCTGTACAAAGATTGGCCGAGACGATTGCGTTTCAGTTAGCAATAAATTATAGATACGTCACTGCATGCGTGCGTACTCACCCGAGCATTTGCAGCACTCTAATCTTATTATTATTGTTATCCATCGTTATATTATTCTTTACATTTGTATTAAATTTTTTAATGAATTTCGCGTCGAAGGATGAATGAATTTGTACGCACTGGGATATGATTTTTGTTACGTTACGCAATGACTCTCGTCACTAAACGTTGAAACATTTGTGACTTTGTAAAATGAAATTGTAAGAATAAACTTGGGCTCGTTTTAAAGCTTGATTTTGGAATCAAGACGCGTCGCTCTTGATTCCAAAATCAAGCCTTGCTCGAAAATGCTACAAATCGTAAGTTGACTGAATCTACAATGAATTTGAAGAAATCTTTACAACAAATCTCTCAAAATTTGCTATATACCACTGTTTGTCGAATTTCGAATTTGACGACTTCTTGAATTTTCTGGTCAATGGAAATTGTTCAGTGTTTTTACACAATGATGACAGTTCGTAGCGTTTTTTTTTTTTTTTTTTTTTTTTAAAAATGATATAACTCGTTGAACAATCTAACAATGAAGACGCGACTGTTACACGTTGGTTCAGATATGACAACGTTTCGATATCTTCGTAAGTGATATCTGAACGCTGCACGCATCCGTTTAAAACACGCGAAATTACGACTTACATTTACACTTGCTTCAACACCAACGAAGTCCTCACAAATGCCTGTATCGCGACACTCGACAATACATATACATGTATATACACTCGACAATCGAAAATATACTTTTTCCACGTGTGCATTACGTACGTATAAAGTCGCCAAGTATTCTATGAACACACTTGATACTGTTACGTGTATTCTTAATAGGATGGTAAATTGTCCTCAAATACTAGTTCAATATACATGCGTATATAAGATGTAGAAAAAATTTATTTATTGTAAGATCACGTACACGATAGATCACGAGAACTCATTTGTTCCTTCAAGTTCTCAAGAGAAATCATCGGGCGGATTGTATGAGCTGTATATACCTAGCAGTATATTTTCGAGAAGATTGCTGTAAGAAATTCATCTCATTTATATGTAACAATTCGTATTTGATATATAAAATATATCTTAAGGAAGAAAACCGACTTTCTAATTTTTTCTTCTCTCTCTCTCTCTTAAAAATGTTAAGTTTGTTGTTTTGCAGTTCGATCATAACGTGTATATGTATATCGTTGCAGTGATGCTGCAAAATCACAGATACTGTGATGATACTTTAATGTTTTACATCGTTATCAAATTAAAGAATTAACACACTTTGTGCGCCTTATATCGCCTATGGTGTTTGATGTTATAGATTTTATTATAACCAAAATAAATTACTCGTCGATACTCATTTCAAAGTTCAAGCCAAATCAAACAGACGTGCAAAGAGTTGGCGTATTTTGGCTTCGAGTTATCTCGACATTTGCAGTCATCCGTTATCTTGATTCATTTGTCATTCTTACAGGGAAAGAATCAGAATCCGATGATAGAGATTAACTAGACATTAACCCTCGCTCACCGAAGAAAGTGAACTACGTGTCGAACCAACTGTATGATGCGTTAAATCGGTAAGATCTGCTGGCAAGCACAATGGTATCGCGCTTGGTCCGTAAATTGCCTCTTGCTCCTCCAACTGTAACGCAAACTGCTCTTCCAATTTCTGCAAAGGAAAATTTCACATAATGAAATAAGTGGATAACAACACGTAGCATGTTAAATAACGATGGATATTCCCTATACGTAAACTTTAAATAAACTAAGAATTAAAAAGAAACGTATGAAGTTAGTCTCTTGGAGTTAAATGTTTAATTGCTCTTAATCGCTTATTAATATATTTATGTCTTATTTACTTTATATTCGCATCAACTTTTTTTTGGACTGACCTTGTTTATTACCTAGTAGATCGTTCTGATATCCAGTCGTGGAATCTCTTTCCCGACATGTTGTATGTTGGATTCTTAATGAAAGAGGTACGTAATAAAAGTGGGAACAACATAATCTAACATATACATTGGAAACACTTATATGAGAACCCTTGATGTGTATAAGCATTTACCGCACATTTTACTACGTCCGGTAAGTATACAACATATAGCCCATAATTATCACCGATTCACCCTGTTATGATTTTATTTAATAACCATCGAAAAGCTGCTATCGAAACACGGCACTTACATGTATTATCGATAATACAATACGATAAATGTCTATAATTAAATA
This sequence comes from Frieseomelitta varia, assembly GCF_011392965.1. Classification (NCBI taxonomy): domain Eukaryota; kingdom Metazoa; phylum Arthropoda; class Insecta; order Hymenoptera; family Apidae; genus Frieseomelitta; species Frieseomelitta varia. The sequence continues at coordinate 1,085,618 of NW_025110608.1, read as the reverse complement.
TAGAATCTGTGTAAAATATGTACCAATCTATTTCGCTAAAAATATATATTAATAATTGGCTTGTTAATATTCTATCAATATTAATGATTGTCAAATTGATATCCTGTGGTACTTTCCTTATCTGTGATGAAAAATTTCACGAAATACTTTCCATATGGACAATAAATCTACGACATCATAATTTAAACTTATTTTTTAATATTTCAATTATAGCTTAGAAAAATATAGCTATACACTTTATCTAACAGTTAATAATAACAAGCTCTTATCAATTGGCAAAAACGTGTTTGTTGATCTTTTTTCAAGAATCGCGAACAAAACTCATGTTATAAATTAATTATACTGATTACTTTATCATTCAAATGTTATTAACTATAAGCCCAAATAACATATATATATTTTTTTTCTTAAAATTGGTTACGCAAAAATATATTAAATGTACATATGTATATATGTGGGCAGGGGAGAGACAAACTCATACGTATACGTATACGTATACGTATATACATATACAGTAATAAATGTATACAGTATTTAAACAAACGATAAATATTGCGAAATAATGGAAGCAATGGTGAGTAAAGCGGGCATGTTACCCTTAAATGCACAAAGCATAATTAAATAAGAGAAACTTCGAAATAAAAAATAAATAGTAAGAAAGTAGCTGAAAAAATATTAAATGAGAAATTTGTCTTCTGAGATAAATGTTAATTAAAAAAAGACATCAAATAAATGAACGGATTACGATAAGTTATAAGTTTATTTCGAAACTTCTCTCAACGAACAACGAAAACATTTGGAAGGAGACACAACAGAATATTCGGAATACTATCTACGAGACGGAGATGGTGTCAGGTCTGGTTTGGATTGACTTCGTGGTAGCATGCCATTAATGGAACCGGTGTCCGAACCACCAATTCTTAGAGACACCCGTGGAATGGTAAATGGGGAAGGAGATGTTGGAGTTGAGCGGGGCAAACGCGGAGATTTCTTCCAACTTTCAAAATTAAAGAGAGAATAATCTACAAATAAAGGGGGAGAAGAGAAACCACTACGACTCGAGGGCAAATAGTCTCGGTAATGAACTTCCAATACTTCCATTTCAGCCGTCAGCTCAGCCTCTAACTTCTATAACAAGTACATTAAGCTTATTTCAGTAAAACTATCCCTATTTGGGTTTGATTAAAAATCGCGATTGATTTGTATCTCTTCTCGCGCTGGTCATCGATCAATGTCACAAGCCACAAGACAAGGAATCCTATGACTTCGCTGTACGTATGTATAATTGTTAAAAAAAAAAAAAAAGAAAAAAAAAAGAAAAAATGAAAGAATAGATAAGTAGAAAAAGAAAAAGAGCGAGAGAAGAAAGGGAAGAAAGAAAAGCTTTGCAAAATACGAAAGGCAAAATTACAAGAGAAAATAATATTGATTTACCTGCTTTCGTGGCTTGAGTTGGGCTTTCCATTCACGAAGCTCTTTACTGTATGCCTCTTCCAATTCTTTTAGTTTCAATGTTTCGTGTTCCATCAACATCTTCCTCTTTTCGTTCTGCAATTGTTCCAATTCTTTGATTGTGGCATCGCTTTGCGCTCTTACCTCTTCTAGTTGACGCGAATGCTTTAGTTCAAATCTTTGCTGTTCGGCTCTATATCGTTTCTTCTCGTTCTCTTGAAACTTCTTTAATTTCTCTCTTTCAGCATCAGGATCTGGCGCGATAACAGACGACATGGAAATCCTCATAGATTCTCTGAACATCATTTCGCGTGCCTTCATCTCGTTGCGAATTCTTTTCGGCAAATTTCTACGTTCCACCGTTTGTCGTTTAATCAATTCCTCCTCCTTTCGTTGATTCATTCTCTTCATTTGTTCCAATTCCTTTTCGTGACGTATCAGCATTTGATGTCTTTGCAAAAAGAAAATATCCTTCAACTGTTTTTTCAACAATTGTTGCTTTTCATGAATGTGCCGTTCTTCTTGCTCCCAAATAGATGCTTCTCGAGCTCTCATCAATTGTTGTTTCTGCTGCAAAAATTGTCTTTCCATTAACGCAATTTTTTCACGATGACTATCAGACAATCTTCTCAACAATAGTTCATGACTTTCATTGAGCTTATCTAAAAAGTGTTTCTCTCTTTCTTCGTGTTCGGCCTCCAATTTTTCTTTGCGTATCTTAAATGCACTCTTCCTCTTATCTTTCGGCATTAAATCTACCTCTTGTTTAAGTAATTTTAGTTCCTGTTTCAATCCTTCACGGAACTGTTTCAATTCTCTTTCTTGCTCACTACGAATCTTTTTTGAAGCAAGCCTGAGATCAGCCTCCTGCTGTGCTTCCGCTCGTTCGATCTGTTGTCTCTGCTGTCGAGCAAGTGTCTCGAGGTCAGTTTCAGCAGTTCTTTCCAAAAGTTGTCTTTCTTGCTCAAAACGCTTCTCTTGTTGGTCTTTATTGAACTGTGCCTTCTGTGATAAATCTTGAAACTGTTTCTGCTCCATTTTCTGCAGCATTTTTAATTCCCTTAACTCTTGCTTCCTAAAGATTTGGTCATCGTAAACTTTACCATTTTCATCATCGCCATAAATTACCTTTGACGTTGTCGTGGTAACTACAACACCATCGATCTCAAATTTTCTAGTTCGTTTTCTTGTCTTTTTCTTCAAATTCATCATTTGAATGTCCTCTTTCGTTCTTGTTGGTCGTGGTATGTCACGATTGTAATCAGGCTTTCGTCGCAATACTACTTCCTCGTCTACTTCTGTGGATTGCCCCTGACTTAAATGATTTTCCTTGCTAGATTCCCTGCTATCCTGACTTATCGTAGTAGAAATTGATTCAGCATCAGAACGATCTATGCTTTTACTAGGCGTATGCGACCTTGTCGATCCAGATTCACTCTGAGATCTAGATCCTTCGAAGCTGTCTGGAGATACTCTTTTTTCTTTGTATCCTTTATTCACTTCTTTTTGTTTAAGCGTTTTTAACATTTTTTCATCGATACGGCCGACAATTGTAGATTTATCGTTCTTTAATAAACCATTCATTTTTTTCGAATTTCTCTCCACATCATCTATGGATTCTATAGTCGTCCCGGCGACTATCATTTTGTTAATTTCATCCCCGCTATCGCTTTTTGTACTCGACATTTCAATTAAACTTGCGTCACTGTGAGAAGAAGAAGTTCGTACGGCTTCTTGTTTATTAATTATTGAAGAATCTTTCACCTGTTCCTTATCATCACCGACAGTAACAACAGAAACATGACTAGTATCCTGTAATTCGTCTACGATCGGACTTACAATGAGGACTTCGGATTCGTCTAGCTTTTTGCCAACTCTTTTAGAGACATCTGTGAGAATTATCGGTTGCTCCTGAGGCATATACTCTAAACTATCTAAACTAGTAAATCCATCGTCATCGGTTGAGCTTTCATTCACTTGTGTTTTATTCAATTCATTCGCAACAATAACAACTTCCGATGTTGGTGGTTGACGACAAGAAGAATTCGCTGCCAGTGATACAGCATCGACAAGAACCGGAGGATGTGTTGTTACAACAGTTACTTGACTAACGTTGCTCGCTAGACTATTCGATAAATCTGGACTATCTGCTGTGATTCGGACGGTTGATGTGTTCGGACGTACTTCTTGGTCAGGTTTACCTAAAAGATCAACACGTGTTTCTTTATTCCTATAAGTATTAACAATTCAGTTCTAATCTTCTTTAACAAGAATTAAATATTTACGATCATTAGATATGTATAATGCAAAATTTTAACATTACCAGTAATGACGACTACATTGTCAGCACTATCTCTTCTCAAAGCATATTTAATGGGAGTTGATGTGATTACTGATACATTTACGGAAGAATCTTTTCCCTCAGAGTTTACGCTATCGCTGTTACTTATTGCATTTTCTTTATTTCGACATTTGTTATCCCGTTTTCCGTCAAATTCATCGGAAAAGTTTTCTAAAGAAACATGTCTAGAAGATCCTTCGCTATGACTTTTAACAACAGATTCTGATTTAGACATTCCATAATCAGTTTTAACATCTTCAGTAGAACAAGCTTTAATAATATTCTTTTCGGCGCTTGTAATTAAAGTTTCTCGTTGAGATAATGTCCCTATAGAAGAAACACTCATATGCATTTCAGTATCCATTGAAAATCGTTTCTCTAAAACTGCATTTAATTTTTGCTCTACAGATTTTCGTTTTTCTTGTAAACTCTTGTAATTTTCTTCTCCTGAAGATTGTCTTTTAATTTGTATATCAATTGGTGTTTTCTTTTCAATTCTAAAATTGAACGTCCTTCATATAAGCAGTATTAAATTAAATGTAAATTCAAGGAAATATGTGTGAATATTTAGACAAAAAGTTAATATAAATAAAAATAAATACCTGTTCTTTTCTTCTAAAGACGATTGTTTGTTAAATATTGGTTTCGTCCAGTCTTCAACCAATTCTAATTTAACTGGTGCCGATTTCCGTTTCTCTTCTAATGACAATTGTGTTCTCGATGATAAGTTTGTCCTATCATTTACAGATCTTTGCCTGATATTACTTCTGTTCATATCATCTATTTTATTCTTTTCCCTTTCATTATTCTCTGATACAATCTTTTCTAAGCTAGCTAGTACATTTGTTTTTTCGGAAACCGTGTCTACGTTTGTTTGCCCCTTGCCTACCATTTCTTGATCTAACTGAGACAATTCATTTTTATCTCTTTGCTGTTTATCAGTAATCTTGCATTCGTTTAATACTTCTACGTCACTTTGTTTATCTGTATTCTTTAAATTATTTTCTTTATCATCAATTTTACTATTTTGACGCATAAGCGGTGGAGGAGGCGCAGGTCCTTTTTCTCGAGATACTCTACGTTCATTCGTTTCGTTTGTACTAGGAGGTTTAGGTGCCTAAAAATCAAATTATTATTATTATTTATATAAAAATATCAACAGATTAAATTAAATTGATTATTTTCATTAAAAGAAACAGAACATACTTGTTTTTTCTCAGCAGAAACAAGTATATTGTCTTTTGATTCTGCTTTACGTAATTTCTTGTTTCTATCCTCCTTTTCACCATCTCTATTAATCTCTCGTTTATGGCTTTCTTCCTTTTTCGCTGACACAGGTGATGCAATAAGATTTTCTTTTTCAGAAACTGAAAAAAAAGAAAAATAATAGTAATAAAAATATAAACATATAATAATTCTCATTAGTATCTAACGCAGTATTAGATATAGGTAGTATGAATCATATGTACTCTGAACATCAGCGTCACTGCGCATAGACGCAGAGTCATCTCCGAGTTGATCCAGTTCCAGACGAAGCTGAGATGTGCGCTGCTCCTGAAAGTTGTATATTTCTATCTTACTTATATATAAAATTATATAATTTATATACAACACATATAATATATAATTTATATTTAAAAAATATTCAGACGGATACAAGATGTAACTTCTAAATCTATAAAATTTGCAAATTGAATTTCACAAAATGAAAAAATTAGAACAACAAAAACTATTACATGATGTAAATATGAAAAGAGAATAGTGAAATAAAAATGAGTAACTAAAATATTTTTATTAAAATTGTTACCTTATGACTAATATGAATAAGCTTATTAATATAAAAATAGCTTATGCATTGCAGTTGTTAAAAAGAAAGAAAATAGCAAACAATTACAATATACAGAAAATATATTGAAATCAAATTAGACAACGCTTATTGCATAAGCTACTGACCTGACAAACGCAGGGATGATGGGGCTGGCGAGGCCCAGGAGAGCCGCATGCACAGCCAAATTATCCAAATTACAATACCATATTTATTAGGATATTATTAGATTAAATAGTTAAAAAAAAAATGAAAAGCTCAAGATTTTTGAAATTATAATCTTGAATACATTAATATAGTATTTAGTATAGTACATTAGTACATAACAAATAATAAATATAATAATAATTTAAATATTTATAAATTCTCAATAAAAATAAAATTATCGTATTAATTTCGCAAATTAAGAAAAAAGCATATTTTTACAACGCATATTACATGCATGAATCTTCCTAAGATTTTATGCATGTTCATCATGCATAAATATAACAAAGAATAATTATATATATTATGAAAATGAAATGAAATTTATTAAAAATTTACATAACCGAATACAAAAATACTTCATTACAAATATAATAAACTTTCGGAATACAGATATTGTTCATTTTTTTCATTTATAAACTAGCAAATTTATATAATTCAATCTATGCAGTTTGCTCAAAAGCAGCTTACCAATCCGTTGATATTGTTCTCTGTGTTTTTTCGCCTTTTTGGCCTTCTATCAAAATGAAAGCGTGTAACAACGTACATACATGTTAATGCTGTTTATAAAGCTTTATACATTGTTACAAATTAAGAAACGGTAAAGTTTTAAAGCGCTTAAAATTATTTTCACACGAAAATGATTTAAATAGAAAAATTTCTCTTTAATTAACACCAAAAAATAAAAAACTACCTCTGTTTCTTCATCGACCAATTCCTCCTCAACAACATCAGCTTTATATTCCAATAATAAATCTCTGATCGGTTTTGAATCCAAATTACGATTTATGAACGAATGTTTCAACAATTCATCAGCTGTAGGTCGTGATGTTGGATCTTTTATAAGAGCTTTTGCAATAAAATCATTAAAATCTTTGCTCCATTTTCCAGGTTGATCAAGTTTTGGTGGATCGCTTTTTTGTATTTTAAGAAGAACGCGCATTGGAGACATTTCATGATTTGGTGGTTCCATTTGCGCAAATTCTATTAAGGTAATACCAAGCGACCAAATGTCTACCTGTATAAATATATACGTATATATTGACATGAAAAGTATTAATTACGAAAAGTGACCATAATATAAATACTCAAATACAAAAGAACTTATAATTTAAAAATGAGCTACCTACTTTAAAATCATAAGGATTATCTCTAAATGTCTCACATAACACTACTTCTGGAGCCATCCAATATGGTGTTCCAATAAATGTGTCGTGTTTTTGTAAAGTATGCTTATTTTTTGCAGATACTCCAAAGTCAGCTGTTAATAAGAAATTTATTAATTTTTATATATAACATATAAAATAGTTATCAATCTAAGAATTTAAGTATGAAAATTACCTAACTTTACTCCTCCTGCCATTGTTAATAAAACATTTCCTGCCTTCAAGTCCCTATGAATAACTTTAGATTTGTGTAAAAATGCAAGACCTTTGGTCATATGTTGACATATATAAGCTATTTGTGGTTCCGTTAAAGCTTTTGCCAATTCAACCATTATAGAATCAACAGCACCACCATCACAATATTCTATTAACATCTATAAATTTATGAATGAAAATGTACAAATATTAATAGTAACATTGTAAAATATAAATTTAAACTAAAATTTAAACTATAAAACATACCCATAGTTTGCTCTCAATAAAATATGCTTCATGTAATTCAACAACATTTGGATGTTTACACTCTGATAAAATATCTATTTCGATCATAAAATCACTAAGATCATCTTCTCCTTCCAATGCACACATTTTTGCAGCAGCAAGCTGATGAGTTTGTCTATGCTGTGCCTGGAATATTTAATACATGTTTAATAAACTAAACAGCTATAATTTAAAAAATTTTATTATTAAATTATGCAAATACAAAAGATCTGTTACCTTATAAACTTTTCCAAATGCCCCGTCTCCTAGTTCACCTATCATTTCCCAGAATTCTTCTGGATTGCAATCCATTTTAATATTATTGTACAATTTCTTTTTCTTCGCATCATTTCCACCAAAGTGGAATGCTTTTTTTAAATTTGATAAGAATGACATTTTTGCAATTCTTATTTAATATATTTGCATGTATAAAAGTTATACTTCTATTACATTATGTCATAAAACTCAATAATATTTATCATTTAACAACAAATATATACCTTATGTGGAAGTTAAATATAAATCTTATACAACACTTAAATAATTCATTGTTATATGAAATTATTATAATGTGCACAAAATTATTTTCCTCTTATGTATGCATTTGCATAATTTTCATTATTTTAATATATTTTCTATTAGAATAGAAAACATTCTAAAAGATATATTTTGCTTATATCCCTGCTTTATACCAGGGAATTATATCAAACCTCTCCCACATCTTGACAACATATAATCAATTAGCAAATATATTGTTTAAATAAATAATAACACAAATACAAAAAACGAAACCCATCATTGATAGTTTTATATTTCCACCTCTAATATATCAAGCTGAAAAAGAAATGTAATAAAAGTTAATATTCTTTAAATATTGTCTAATATTTAAAAGTAATGCTACTAAGATGACATTTTACTTATCAAACTTAATTTATAGAAATTAAAACATTATACAAAAATATATTGATATGAAATGTGTAACTATATATATTATATATTTTTAAAAGAAAAAGATGTAATTAAATGAGTAAAATTAAAAAATGTAATTTATATAATTACATTATATAGTTTAATTAATATTAATAATTAATATAATTAATCAATGAGGTAAATATAAAAAGCACAGACATAAAATCATCAAAAAGATAAATACAATAAAAGGAATATTTCTAAATTTAACATTCATTACAGCTTCAATAATTCATTATTTTCACTTTGAAAGCTTATACTATCTGATATAGTTTCATATAGCTTGTAGTTCCACTGATAAATTATATTAAGTTATACTTTCTATATCTGTTTACTTATCTATGAAATGTTTAAGATATACAGCGAATTTTATTCATTTACTCAATAAAGAGTGTAAGATTGATTAATCGACAAAGGAAAGAGAATAAAGAAATTCTTCAAAATTGTAAGAGCAAAGAAACTATGAGCTTAAAAAGATATTGAAAATGTCAAAATTGACGGTCACGAGGTTGACACAATTTTGACAAGTAATCTACGGCTGTATCTGTCCGCCATCGTTTAGTAAATACACTTTCTCCGTCTTGTACGTATTTGAAAATACATCAGAAATAGACTCTGATAAAATAGAGTCGAATTAAAATCACTTGAATATTTAAAGCGAGAATTAGACCAAAAGGCAATGTAATTACATATTTCGAATGCAACAACAAAGTTTTTCGTCGTCTATGCTGTTTGCAACTTAGCAAAGCCGACGTATTTCTCTCAATTGAAGATTTGAAAAGTCGTATAAAAAAGGAAATAAATAGTTGAAGCTGCGACACGAATGTATCATTAAAAAGGCAGTGGGACAAAGACTCTGTTCGACTTTTCTTCCTAAAATGTACGATTTTTGAAAAAAAATCTGTAGGCATATCCTCTGCTCACCTTCTCTTTTCGTGATCCACCGTTCACGAAACAGGCACACTTCGTCTCGACTTACATGTATCATCGATAATCCACCAAAATCTTTCGATTCCACGTTCTCATTAACTGCACGTATCATCAAATAGATCCACTGTCCAAAATCCGAGTATTCAAAAGAATGTGAAAAATATCGTGCATGAAATCAGTAAACTAGACGGACCCGCACGTACACGGCCATTTTCAGTAACACACACACATCACACATTCTACTGTACCACGCCTGGAAGTGACGTAATCAATCGGCAAGTGTGCCCGTATTCTGTAAGAGGTCCTCTAACTTACGAATGCATTTTAAATACATTTTTATCAAACTCTGCAATCTACTTTGCAAAATATCCTAAATGATAGTCGATGTATATATGTGTGTGTATGTGTGTTTCCCAAAGTCAATTCCAGTTTTATGGAGTTAATAACGATAAAATTTACGATTTGTCTGTAAGCACGAAAAGTTTATTTTTACATGTATATTTTAAAATTCTGGTACAAACGTTTAGTTTTCTTTTACAACAATAAAACTTTTAAATCAACAGTCTCTCATAAGATTGTTTTGCACGCGTGAAAATTAAGCACTCGTTATATTGAATTACAGAATTGATTTTGCGACACGTCATCGCAGTTGCGGAAGCCTTCTGAATACATAATCTTATTAAATGTTGTGAAACAAACTTGTTTTACAACAGCAGAAAACGTAAAATCGTTTATTTACGATGTATATTTGGAAATAAAATTCTTCTTGTAAATGGTAATTATTAGTTATATTGCCTTTAATATTCAGAGATAATTTTGTATAAATGAAATTCTACAAAATATGAGAAAATTAAGTACATTCGGAATATAAATGAAAATATATCTGTTAACGTATAATTTCATTAATATTTAAGTAAAACGTTATTTCCCCGTTTTAATAATTTATTTTATAAATATTATTGTGTTGAGACGTAATATAAAGTGAATAAATTTAATAATTTTAAATACTATTATTATCCAAAAACAAATCTTTCTTTCGAAGTTGCTATTAGATTAAGAATAAATAACTCAAATACAATATGTAAATTTTCAGATTCAAGACTACCAACATAACGCAAAAATATCAGTTTACACTGTTCTTACTATGTACGTGCATTGCGTGCAGTAATCGGTATAACCTATTTCTATTATTTAATTAAATACTTATTCGTACTTATTTCCATGTACATTTGAACACGTGAGAAATATCCTCTCATATTTAATTCTTCATACTAAAAAACATTTTTGCGCATATAAATGTGATATAGTATAACTAATATACATTTTTAATTATCTACTGTTTAATCAAAGCTAAATTTGAACCCTATTTATAATTATTTAGGTAAGGATACTGATAAAAATTGAGAATATAAATATTTAATTCAGTTATTTGTTAATTATTACGATTGAATTTTTATATGTAAAGTTGAAATGTCTGGAAAAGAACGAAGTTTGTTGAAAATTATTTTTAAAAATTTTGTTGCAACACTTAAACCAACCCGACATAAGCTAATTGGCGAAGATTATTTTGGTACAAAGTATTACGAAATTGAAAGACCAAATTCCACAAGAAAATATCAACCTAGATATTTTGTACCTGTGAATGAAGATGATCATTCGCAAGAAGTGCCTGTAGAATGGCAAGCATGGTTAAGATATCGTAGAAAAGATCCGCCAACGAAAGAAGAAATAGAGGAAAATTACAAATTACAAATGCTTAAAAAACAAAATGCTGCAGAAATAGAAGCAAAATATTCAAATAATAAAACAAAAGAGGTAAAATTAACTAGCGAGGGAGAATATAAACCATTTCCATCTTATGATGATTATATAAATCAAGACTATGAAGTAAAATATAATAAAAAAAATAATACAAAAGCAAAATAAATGTAAATAAATGTAAATAAAATATATGTGCTTTCAGTATGTTAAAATTAATGACATATCTAGTAAATATGTACAAACTTTATTATAACGTACACTTGTATTATGACATAATTTTAATTTTTTAATGTATATTGTATATTATTTGTATATAGTCTATGAATAAAACAATTCATTAATATCCTATATCTTTTCTGCACACTTATATTCTGCAAATTATCAATTAAATTTTTCTGAACAGAAATAACAGTATTGCTACTGAATTTAAATAAAATGTTTTAAACATAAGTGTTGATAATAGTGATTCATTGAGCAAGACTATCCAATAATTTTCAATTTATATTTTGAAATAATCTTTTAAAATATCATTCTACTGGATATTGATGATAGTTTCGATTGATCTAATTTTAAGTCTAGACAAAAATTAAAAAGAAGCTAAACTTCTTAATCAGAAGATAGACTATAATTATCGAAGTTTGATAAGACAGTATTTCCGGTGTAGACACATGGAACATCACTCAACGATAAGTATAAATTCTTTTGTTCAAAAGTAACTGACGGAATTCAACAGATTATTAGTATTTTATAATCAACCAGAAAAGTCACTATTATCAAATAAAGCTTGATCATATAATTCTCCTTTTACTAATCGTCCACCGAAATAACGACCATTCAAAGAATCTCTTGCACGTTCCGCTTCTAAAATGATAATTTAATATTAGTATCAAACGTTATATCAACATCAAACGTTTACCATTACAAACTTACCACTCATTTGAGAAAATTCAACAAAAATTTTTACAATAACTTCTGCATCTTCGTCATCTTCAGATTGTCGTTCATTATATATAATAACTCTTTCTACAACTCCAAATTTAGAACATTCATCTTGAATTTCTTCTTGTAAACTTTCATCTACATCTTCCGGAGCTACCATATTTCGTAAAATAACAACTCGAGATTCAACTTTGCGCATAAGCTTTTGCATAACAAGATGACGCGCACTTTGTCCTTTGATCGACATATTTTCTTGTTGTTGCAATGTTTGCGGTTCTGTCTCCTCTAACAATTTTTTCTGTAATTCTTCCTGCTGTTTTTGATGAGCCGCTTGTTCTTGTGCCCGTCTCATAATATCAGAATTTGTTGTAGTTGTAACAGGTATCTAGCAACATTTCAAATAATTTGATTATTTAACTATTTAAAGCATGAATATAAAAAAAAAAAATGAACTTACGACTGGAGTTCCTACTATTGTAGGCGCTACAACAGCTGGAGGAGGTATAACAACTGGCTGCCCAGGTATCGGCTGAATTATCGCAGGAGGTCGAGTCAAAGTTTGTGGTATAGCGATACCAGGCGGAGGTATAACAGGTGCTACGGTTGCTATAGTCGGTGGTGCCATCATTGTTGCAGGGGCAATACTGGGCCTTACTATACCTGGTAAAGCTATGTATACCAAAGTCATTCACAATTATCTTGAAGAAAATTTTCAATTCAAAAATTCCAACAATAACTTTTAAATCATACCTTGATTCAAAATTGGTGGAGCAGCTGCTCCAAGTTTGGTCAAACCAAGAGCAACTGCATTACTAGCTACAGCATCCATCGCTTGGATTTTTGCAGTTGCAGCTGCAGCTGCAACTGCAGCAGCAGTGGGCATCATACTAGTTCCACTTGGCGGACCCATGAGAGCATTTGGTGGTGTAATAGCTCTCCCCACTCGTAAGTATTGTCCGCCCAAGTCAAATAAATTCATTGATGCAATAGCCTCTAACGCAGCTTGCATTGTTTCATATTCGATAAAACCGTAACCTTTATGTCGATGGGGTGAACTGCCTTGTGCCAATTTACAATATGTAATCGGACCAAATGCCTCAAATACGGATTTAATATCATCTTCAGTTAAATCTTGATGAATCGACGCAATGTAAATCCGATTATAGTGTTTACTCTCTTCGGTAATTTCATCTATAACAGATTGGGCTTGAGGCATATTCGACGGACGCCCCACAACCTGAAGAAAAATAAAAGTTCATGACTAATACTTTCGATTATTAAAAAAAAAATATTTGTAACGAATCTGTCAAATATTAATATTTTAATTACAAACAAAAATATAGATAAACAATGGATTAGGTTCAGGAACTCTATTTTTTGTTTGAACACAACTTTAGTGCAATAATAATACATTTACTAATCTCAAAATATTAATCCTCGTACAAATAAATTTTTTTCTTCTAGAATAAATAAGAATAGAAGTCACTAAAATTTCAATAAAAATGGTACTATTATAAAATTATAATATAATAGTATTACTATAAGAAATTTTTAGATCTACAATAAAAAAAAAAATAACGAAATTGTTAGAGTTTAAGAGTTTAACAAAATTTTTTTGACCGAAGTGCATTTTATAAATATAATGCAATTCAATCAAAAGGAATTTCAAATTGGATAAGGCTAAATAAAAATTTGCCGACCTCCGGCGGGATGATAGGATTGCTGGGGGACAGGAAATTCGTTATATAGGTACGTCCCGCTACCTTGATGTTACGTCCACCAATCATGACACCATTCATTTGTTCCAAAGCAAGTTGTGCTGCTTCAGGTATCTCATATTCGACGAATGCAAATCCTTTGTGCTTCTGTGTGACTGGATCCCAAGACATGTTGATTGATTTTATAGGACCAAAAGGCAAGAAAGCTTGCCTAATCGTATCCTCTTTTAATTCAAAACTGATGCTGCCCACATATACCCTGTCATATAGGAATTTTATTTTAGATGATAGTCGCCCTCCGTTATATTAATCCGAGATATTACTGTTCAATACCTATTTCATTAACGTGCTCAATTTTATCCTATCATAATCAAATAAAAAAAAAAGCATAACAAATTTTTTCCAAAAGAATGTATAAGAATAGAAACATTTGCTGTAAATACAACAATTTGAAATTGTATAGAAATATATCATCAATTACAACTATAATATGATTTTACTAAATAAAAATTTATTCGAAAACTTGACACAGTAATTTAGGACAGTAATTGAAAGGAATATAGATAAAATTCATAATATTATACTACAATTATTTAATTTCGATTCTTAACAGCAGAGAGAAAGTGTATATAATTATTCTAAGTAATCAAAATTTAGCAAAATCCAATGTAAATGACGAATAAAAGTTTTTATCGTGTACAGAATTAAGGTTGAAAAAATATCTTTTACTTAAAACGATGAGTATCGAGGACAAAATTTGGAGGGCTAAGACAAAGAACAAACAAACCTGCACATGAGGGCGAGAGCCTGCTGTCTCTGCACCTGATTCCGTTGACTAGCCATTTGCTGTAACACAAAGGACCATAGGCCTTCTATTGATATCCCTCCCCCTTACATACACCATGTCTCGTTCATTTCAAAAATCCCCCAAGCTCTTTTACCATTCCACCTTCGTTGCTCAATTACTCTTACCTTAATATTACAAAGCTTCAAAAATTTATTTGAAATAATTTTTTTATAGCTTCTTAAGGAATTACATGTAATTTCTTTTAAATAAGTGATGTATGAATTTGAAGTTAATCAATAATACTTATACATAGATTAAAAATTATATTGTATAAAATAACAGTACAAAGTAGATTGTATCGATCAAAAACAAGTTTGTATCCTTATGCTGAATATGCACCCAGAACACGTTGTTAAAAATATTATTGTTTTTTAATCTAAAATTCAAAATTAAATTGAAAGTAATTATATTTTCATAATAAATATATTAAATAATACTAAATGTTTAAATATAATGTTTTTAATAAAGTAAAATCAAAAAATAATCCAAATTTTTAACATCGCATTCCAAATATAAATCAATATCTCTGCAACAAAAAAGAAAAGAGTAGTTGAGCTCGAAAGTATATACTGATTATTATTTTCAAATCATCCAGAGATTCATGCACAAAAACTTGTCCTCCTTCGCGCTGGTACAGCTCTGCTCCCGCCGACTACTATTATCTCAAGATATCTAACCTTCGCTTACAGTAGTAACTCAGGGAAACGTTTAGGAGTGTTTGATCATAAGGCGGTTTCGTATCGTTTCTGTCTTGACTTGGTTGACACTAACCTGCACATTAGCAATAAAACTTGCTGCCGCAGGACCAACTTATTCTTCTGCAGGGAGAAAAAATCAACCAATCAGAGTTAGGTTCCAGTGTTCGTTTTTTTTAAATTTCTGTTATATTTTTTGACTTTACTCGCTCGTCATAACGAACACAGGTTAATATATTTAGAATTAAATTAAATATTACTCGGCGGGGCGAGCTAAATTGCAAGGACATACATCAGCTTAAAACGTTATAGACAAATTTTTCTCAATTTCTGTTATGTAACTGGCAAAGAGCTAAGTAGAGGAAAAATGTAAATCTTTTAACAAATAATATTTTTTGAGACAAAAAAGAACCCCATAATTTTAATATATCATTTCATAAATGTATACATTAATTCCATTGTTCATTCGCATAAACAATCATCATTTAATTAAATAATAATAAAAATTAAACAAAACATTATTTCATAATATAAATGTTGATTGTTTCATTAATTCTTTTCATATTAATTTTTCTTCATATTGAACATATTCATTATTCTAATTCAAACACATTTACAGTAGCAGACAACAGATGTTTCCAATATAAGAATCAATGAATGTACAATAGAATGCAAAATGTATTAGGCGAGTAAAGTTTGTTATCATCATGTTAAAAAATTACCTGTTGTTGATGCGCGAGAGTCTGCTTCATTAGAACCATTTTGATGCTCTGCTCCATTGCATATTTTTTTGCTCTATTTACTGTATCCTGTTGTTCTGATGTAATTTTTGGAAGACCCGCACCTAGAATGCCAGGTAATGTAAGATATTTAGCTCCAGGTCCTGTAACAAAATAGATATTATATGTAAAATAAAATATGCTTCATCAATACATGTTTTAAAAAAATAATATTCTATCAGATCTTATCAGCTATTTGTCCATTAAATTATTATCAACTCTCAATATAACTTCAATTGGAGCAGCAAATTTTAATTGTCACAATTATTTTATGTACATCATATATAAATATTAAATTATTTTAATAATTTAAAATAAGAAACTATATATTATACTATTACATACCAGCAACAACTTGTTTAATCTGATTAAGATCATATATAGGGCCTGGCAAGAACTCTGATGCATTTCCTACGAAAAAAGTTGGCATTAGACAATAATGAAACATAATACATATTACATTTAGTACTTCCACCATCACATACTCGTACAAACTTCTTGAAAAATATTATCCAACTTTTACTTTTTGCTTTGTGATGATAGGGATACCAGAACAGTTTATGGTTTCATAAGACATACAGATTTGATTTCTTAATTTTTAGTCTTATTATTCATTAAAATTAAACAGAATTTGAATTATATATATGACTAATATTCAATTCAAGAATATTTAATATTTGGTGCACAAGTATACTGTAAAATTTTATATAGTACAAGTTTTAAACATCTCTATAATCTTCAATATGGATAGAAAGTGAAAGAAATGACTTAAAACGAGACGGAAAAAGTAACGATGTCGTACAGCAATTCCCACTGCGGTAGAATCGTCCTCCAAACTGTAAGTTCAAAGAAATTAAAACAATCAAGAACAGTAACGTTATTCTTGTATATAAAGTAATATATGTACATAATTATATGTATATACTCGTTTAAATATAACATATACATGTAAATACATTTCTTTTTCTTTCATGTCATTAAAATAAAAACATTTTTATGTTTTGAAAGAGGAATAATGTCAAAATTGCACTAAAACAATAGCAAAATTTAAGAGAAATCACCGCAATTAATCAATTAATAGTGTTTTCACATCTAAATTTCATTACTGTTTACACTATCAGCCCCAAAAAAAGACTACCAATAATTAGATTAGGTTTCGTATGATCATAACCAATTTGGTCTGCTAGTCTCTGAAACAGAAATCAGAACACGTTGAAACGTTTCTCTTTCTCTTTTATGACTTTTGCAGTTTCACGAATTAATATTATTAGTTTTGTTCGATCATTTGATTAACAGCTAACCGTGTTCTGGGCTGAGCAATGATGGTTGTGCGCAAACTATCCGAGATTGAGGCGACGCACAAATCTGTAAGCACAAAGCAAAGGAGAATACTCTCAGTGCATTTTCTGCGCCATTTTCTTACAGTTTGCCTTCTCCAACCTACCACGTAATTAACCCTAACATTTTCTGTATAGCAATGGCGATCCTAATTAATAAAAAGATCTAATGCGATCGACCTTCACAAAAATATATTTTGTTTGCGTTGTGCACCCTACTCTAACAACTTTTTCATTTCTTTGCAATAGGTATGTCTCTTCTTTAATAAAAGAACAAATTACCTCATTTTTACATAATAATATAAATTTGACGAATTTTAAGAATATCTTAAAAAAGATATATCGCCATTGCATTTCCTATTTATAAGCCTCTTCCTTTGCATTTTGTATTTAAAAGTTAAATCCGAAATTAAAGACATTACTTGTTCAAATTTTTAAGAGGAAAAAGAAAGACATGAAATTAAAGAAAGACTTAGTCAATATTTTAGATAAAATATACTCAAATAATTATTTTGATTTTAATAAAATAAATTAGAAGCTTATAATTAGGATGAAAGAAAATTACCCTAAAATGCTGACCTATCTAAAATACGCATCACATTTGGTACTCGACAATAGATGCTGTGTCAGTGGGAGTTTGCAAAACTCTGATTTGTTCTGTTCAACGAATGTAGCGTTCTCTTTCTTTGTTTGGCGCACGCTCATGATCACAGCTCAGTCGTAGGCCACAGATTCTGTACTGTCTCTCCGCTGTAACATCTCAGAACAGAAGGACAACCATACATTAGTTTTATTGAGGGCCAACGATCACCTATCACCCTAGCCTACCAAAATATATTCTGAAACTGCAATAGACCACTCAACACTTATAGCTTGCCAGCAGTTTAATAGAAAGCTAGCACTTGATTGTCCTAAGTAAATAATATATGTTTTTCTTCACGATTTCCTTTGCTTAGAAATATATTATGCTTGCTGTTGCTTCTGTGTTCACCGTCTTTTCCAGTTGTACGCTTAATTGTGTAATTTATTAGTGTACATTAGGAATATACATTCATTTGGGAATATTAGCAATGTACCTTCAACTCTAGGTTTCTTGTTTGGAGGTTCCACATTATTCTGAGATGTTGGTGCCTAAAAACATACAAAAGATTTATTTATACAATTAAAGCAAGAAATATACAATAAAAACAAAAGATTACTAATAAAAAAGAACTTTTAAAATATTTATCAATTGAACTACTTTCCTAAGTAGTTCCACTTCCTTCAATAGTATAAGCTTACATAAAATTATGATTATTAGATATAATTATAATCTCCATTGTAATGGAAAAGAACATATTTTACGCAAAAAAATTTCAGAAAAAATATAAACACCTTGAATGAATCTAAAGCAATATAATATTAAAAATAAAACTTAAAGGAAAAAGAGTTAATAATTTTATTTATTTATTTTTAAAGACTGAATGTTGTTTAAATAATGTAAAATATATTGCTATTATGTTTTATTGAGTACTCTGAGTATATTAATCAGAAGTACGTTGGAAGCATTTTACAACCGCCATCATGATCCGAAAAATTTATTACTATGAGAAATTCAATTTTTTGCAGAAATAGTGATAACAATTAGCTTACCATGGCCATTGCTCCGTTCATTATCCTTTGTAATCCAACACGCTAAGACTAACTTCCCTTGGATCTATTTTACCAAGTAAATCTGAACCGAAACGGAACAATTAACTTAATGCAAAAAGATCCGAAGCTTGCCTTCACGGAAGTATCATAAGTACTATATAAGTCAATGATAATTCCACGTTGAATTGTATAATATTTCTTTGAATAAATAATAAAGATATTTCAGTTTCAACTTTAAATAAAAATATTATCACGCCGAAAATACTTTATTGCGAAATATTTTTAGGGCAACTCCTGACTGTGACTTCCACTAATTACTATTTGACTGCAGTAGTATAGTTGTGAAAGACAGATGTGCATTTAAAGGTTAGAAATTAATGTAATTTCTTTATTAAAGAATCAAATTACAATGAGTTCTAATGACTTTCAGATCAGATTAGTCAACAATGAGAAGGTATAATTCAGTATGTGCATAAGTGATCGTTATTTTATATAAAAACTTTTATATAATAGTAAATAAGAGACATATGAAACTTTGTTGCATTTATCAATATATCTAATTATTAATTATTATTAAAGGTGAAATAATTATATATGTTTTACAGGGCAAGGGTCTTTTCGCTATCCATTCATTTAAAGATGGGGACACAATTTTGGAAGAGAAACCTATAATTTGTTGTCAATTCTCATGGAATTTAGAATATGGATATTTAGCTTGTGACAATTGTTTAAAACCCTTAGAAACTGCTGAGGAGAATGTACGTAGATTGACTGGAAATTCAACAATTATTTTACCTCATCCAGAATGCTGCGAAACAAAGAAAGATTCAATTACAGAATGTCTTGAATGTGGCACGAAGTATTGTAGCATTGAATGCCAGAATGATGCTTATTTAAGGTAATATTACAATGTTACAAATTTAATACTAATGTTAATAAAATTGTATAACTGTATGAAATGTTAAAAAATTTAGATATCATAGTACAATATGTTTACACTCAAAAGAAAAGGATGAGTTTCATCCTTTGGTGCAATTAAATGAAACATGGAAGCAAATGCATTATCCACCAGAATCAGCAACAGTGATGCTATTAGTTAAAATGGTAGCTCTTGTTAATCAAGCCAGTGATAAAGAAGAAGTCCTTTCAACTTTCTCTCAATTTTGTCATCGTACAGTTAATGATACACATGAAATTGCACATAAACTTTTAGGAGAAAAATTTATTGGTCAGATTGATGTACTCAGACAAATGATGCAAAAAGCTGTCAATACAGAATTTACAGAACATGTATGTAGTGCAAATATAACTCAAAACATACTGTATGTCGTAAAGTAATTGTTTAAATTTCAATTTGCAGTGGTTTACACCAGAAGGTTTTAAAAGTCTATTAGCTTTAGTAGGTACAAATGGCCAAGGAATTGGAACTAGCGCATTTAGTCGTTGGGTTAAAAATGTATTTGCTTTGGAATTACCAAGAGATGAAAGAATTCAAGTTGATAAATTAATAGAACAAATTTATGATGATATGGAAGAAGGTAAACTCTTGTAGATTTTAATGTGAATTTGAACATGAACTGTAAGAGTATGAATTTTACTTTACTATCATTTTTATCTCTTTTAGCAGTGGCTTTCTTTTTGAATAATGAAGGTTCTGGTCTTTATGTTCTTCAGTCATCAATAAATCATAGTTGCGTACCAAATGCAGTTGTAGAATTTCCTTACTCAAACAATATATTGGTTCTGAAAGCTATACGTGATATTCATCCTGAAGAAGAAATATGCATAAGCTATCTTGATGAATGTTGTTTAGAAAGAAGTAGACATTCTCGACAAAAAGCTTTAAGCTCTTTATACTTATTCCATTGTTATTGTAATAAGTGCTTATCACAAGCTGACGATTTAGATTTGACATCAGAAGATGAATTAGATGATAATGATATGTCCAGCTGAAAACATAAATTTTTATAGTATATATACACATAAATAATTTTTTTAATGTAATAATATATGTCATAATTATTCAATTTACCTGTATTTATATATGTAATTTTATCATTGACTTGTGATATTGCTAATTAGGTACAAATATTAAGTACAAAATTAATACAAATTTTACAAATATAATTCTTTATCTGGTTTCATTTCATTTCTATAGAATTGTCTGTAACAATCAATGTATTTTGTCACAGATAACACAATCATATTTGTTGTAATAACTTATTTAACACAATATCTGACAATATTTCTATATAACTATCCTCTGTGGTAGTAAGACATTTAATATTTAACTTAAATAACGCTTATGTAATTAAAATACATATTATAATTATACATAAAATCGTTTGCTTATAAATCATTATATTGTAATAAAATACTAAATAAATTGTTCTATCATGTACATTGTAATATATACATGAAAATATTATTAGTATGTTAATTTTTACAATTTTTAACAGATTTTTTGTTATACAGTATATTTTTTATATAAACAAGATAAACGCATTTTTGTTAATTAATAAGAATAAAAAGATGTTTCTTCATTTTTAATTATATCAAAATTACATTTCATTATATTTAACAATTATTTTGAAATACAAAAATTTGAAACACTTAATATTAAAAACAGTAACAGTATAAATTATTTTACATTTTTACATATCACAATACTTTGTGTTAAATTTGTCTCTTATATAATTAATATAACAAGCAAGCTTTGCCTGCTTTAGTTTTATATGTTAAATATTAATTATTAATCACTTTTAAGTGTTAATTCATTTTTTCCTAATATCATTAAATTTGATATATAATGAGGCACAGGTGTAACAAGTATACGTCGTTCTATTAATTTTGATAAAAATGCGGCAATATTTTGACTACGAAATTCCCACCTGAAATAAATTTAATTTAATTGATAGATAAAAAATTAAAATTCTGTTAAAATTACATATTAAATCATATGTAAGTAATAATCATCGTGATTTCATTTAAAACTTACGTTGCTTGTATGTTTATATTTGGCAATTTTTTTGATATATCTTCATGTGATATAGGTCGAGTAGGCCCATTTACGACAACAACTTCTAAAATAGGAGGATTATCACCAAAGCATGCTCTCGCGTACTTTTTCCGCTGCTTTTGTTGAGTAAAATCTACACCTGTCTTCCTATGGAATGAATGTACGATTACTACTTTTTATAATTTTTAAGTTTTATTTTATTTAACAATTTGTAAAAGAAATATTACTTCCTATCAGGAGTATCATCTTCATATATCAAAGTTTTATTAATATTTTGAGCATTCATTGCCCCTTCTTTTCTTTTCCAACATAATACGCTCAAAGATTTAAGATCTCTACCCATTACTTTTAATCTTTTGACATCTTCATAACCCAAGCTTCTTGTTATTGCATTTAAGATATCAGACGGAATATTTTTTTTTGTAGAAAAGAAATATTTTTGACCCATAAATAAAGCACAAAAGAACATCGTATGTTGAACTTTATTTTTTTTATTTCTTTTTGTTTCTACTAAAGAGACATATGTAATATTATTATGTGTATATATTTTTAAATTAATTTTTATGTTTAATGAATTAAGATTATCTATCATGTTATTTTGAATCTCTCTGTTTATAAGATAATTTGCAGATTTATTAGAGCCTGTTAATGTATAACCATACCACATCTTTTTATTACTGTGCCAACTTATATCTAAAAAATATGAATTTCATTCTAAATCTGTAAAATAAATACAGTGCTGCAAATAAATTTCGTGCGTCTTACCAATTAAATGTAATGACAACAAGCGATCTGTTAAAATCTTTTCTTTAAGTCCTTTTTGCTAAAAAAAAAAAAAAATAAATAAGAAAGATAATATGTAACACAAAAAATAAAATAAATAAGATTATACAGTCGTGCATAAAACTCACAGTAATAATCATTTTAATAACTTGTCCTACATTAGCAGATGTAAAATTTTTATGATGTTTAATTAATTCAGATCTTACATTATCCCATGAAATTTCTGGAAAAATTGGCATTATCGATAACTCTAATTCCTCAAATTTAAATCTTTTAATAATGTTAATTATCTCTTGCTGTACAGATGTAAGCGTTGCTGAAAGATTTAAAAGAAATTATTAACACAATTTTAATCTAACATTTCGAACTAACCTTCTTTTTAATTTATTACGAAATACTAACTGTTCGACATTGTGTACAGGAAAATAAAAAAATTTAATAATAAAATAATTTTAATTCTTAATTTAGCGGCATCAAATCTTTTTTTAATATTGGGAGCCTAACGTCAAATATTTCATACACCAACAACACACGCAGAACTTACTATTTCCCGCCGAAACGGATAGACTATACACACCACGAATGAAGTATAAAATAGATTCAATCTTATTTGATGCATTTTGATATTCTACGTTGGAAACTTGCAAATTTTCCTCTTTAAATATCATTCGCAACATGTTATTCACGGGGCATTGACGATGATAGCCAATTTTAGTGTAATAATTAATTAAATCATTGGCTGAAATCAGTTTAAGAATTTTGATTATTTTACTTTGTTTTTGCTACTTTTAGCTTTTCCCGAAAACAGTGTGTCTGACTCATCTGAGATAACACTAAATTCTTATGATGTAAAATCTATGCTATAGTTAGTCTGTGGTATTACGCAAGCGTAATAGGAGGATGCGAGATTATAAATGCAGTACTAGATGAAGATTGTATGAAGTTGTCACGGTGCACTTGTCGCATGATGGCGCAACATGTTGTCTGCTCAAGCACACCGGCAGCTCTTTTATTACTTATTTTTGTGATATCCAATTTAGTAAGCGTTAATACATTTACGAAAGTGAAAGTATCTGATAATTTAAATGTCAAATCAGTGAACGTCTTCATTAAAAAGGACTCTGTCGCGGAAGAGAACGTGTCTTCTAGCTTTGGTTTCTTGATTGAAGTTTTTGGCACCGGCCTCGAGAATAATATATCATTACGTTGGTCACGTACGCTCGATAATTGCGAATCAAAAAATAAATTAAGTGCAATTTGGATCTCACCGAATGGCAGTCGGGCTATATATAAGTTCGACAAAGTTCCTAATTTTAAGGTTACCACGATCTATTTCTGTCTAAAAATTGTCAGCACATTCGGTGAAATATGGACCAATCTTGGAAGCAATTTTACTATCAGATCGCCAATACAATCAAAGTAAGTTAAATATCAGATAACTTGTCTTTATCCGAACATCATTAAAAAAATTTTTCTTTCTTTATAAGTAATAGATATTTATCGTATGACTTGACACCATTTTTTATGAAGGCGGAAATTGTGCCGATGTTATCGACAACAAAGAGCTTCTCTATAACGTTATAATTTATACATATATGAGATTTTTAATTTGTCTGTTACAATGTAACGTTACTTTTTGATTCTGTTCACAATTTTGCAACTAGACACTCAAATAAGTTTGCCTGAAAGTTAATTAATTAAAATTGAATATGAAATAAGTTTATCTCATTTTAACTTCTCTCTATCTGTGCTTATATATTATAACTCGTAATTTTTTTAATTAAAAACATTGATTTTACTCTAAAAAAAAAACAAGTAAACTTTGTAAATTTTATAAAACTTCTTGTTAATTTTAGAAATTCTTAATTTCCTTTCTTTTTTAATAAAGATTAATATTTGATCGATCTCTAATGATTTTTATTTCATTTTATTTTTTTTTATTTCAGAAAATATTTTCGTATGCGTCGTGCCAATTTGTTATCCAGTGTCAATGATGACCCCAAAAATCTATTGACTCAACAAATCCATACAGATGTGTTTATTGAGGGTCTGAGAATAGAGATATCAGAAAAGGACCCTAGTTATAGAGAGGATGGTATTCCAGAAATACTTGCTGGAAGTAAGACAGTTATAAGATTATTTGGCTTTGGTTTCACGGAAGATACTTGGATTACTTTTACTGATGAACCTGCCGAAAGGGGTAGTATTTGCGATAAGATTAAAAGCAATGCATTTTTAGTAAGTATTTCTACTTGTTTTTTAGCAAATATTTATACTATGAACGATATTGTATATAATTGAATATAATTGATACAGATGAAAAATGTAAGAAATAATACTGCAACTGTTGATGTGGTATTACCACTTGGTTCACCTTTTTACATATGTGTAAAACAAGTATATGGGGAAGAAGGTTCAAACCTTTTACTTTTTAAACATCAAGGCACTGAATCATGGAAAACTGTGAGTAATAAAATGTAATAAAAACAAAATACAATTAAAGAAATTTATTAAAAACATTCATTATTATAGATATATACATATGAAAAATTCTTACCACTTTGGCTTAGTATTTTAATTATTCTTATGTGTCTTACTTTTTCTGCCTTATTTTCTGGTTTGAATTTGGGATTAATGGCAATGGATAGAACTGAATTGAAGATTCTTTGTAATACTGGAACAGAAAAGGTACCTTGATTGAAATTTATGCCAATTTGTAATTTTACAAATAATTTAATTCAATTATTTATATACTAAAGGAAAAACAATATGCGAGAACAATACAACCAGTGCGAAATCATGGGAATTATTTGTTATGTTCAATTTTATTCTCCAATGTTTTGGTGAATTCAATTTTTACTATTTTGTTAGATGATTTAACTTCTGGATTAGTTGCTGTTATTTGCTCTACTCTAGCCATTGTAATTTTTGGTGAAATTTCACCACAGGTAAGTATATATTTATAAGAATACATGTTTTATTCAATAGAAGTATTGAATAGAAACATAATTTTTAAATTTACAAATAATTTATATACTTTATATTTTATTAGGCCATTTGCAGTAGACATGGATTGTGTATTGGAGCAAAAACTATTTATATCACAAAATTAACTATGATAATAACATTTCCATTGAGTTATCCTATTAGTAAACTTTTAGATTTCCTTCTTGGAGAAGAAATCGGCAATGTGTATAATCGTGAACGATTAAAGGAACTTGTAAGGGTAAGGAAAATAAAGTAATAATGTTATAATTCTTTTTTTAAACTTCCTATATTCCTAATATAGTCTTCTTTTCTGTTTGCAATTTAAAGTATATATTATCAAACACCTTTTCAAAGTTTTTACTGTTATGGATCTTATCAGAATGACTATGGATAGGGCAGATAATTATACTAACATCTAAATTCAATCATATGTAGGTAAGATATAGATCTACTGACGTCTGTTTGAAGTTTTTACACTCTTCAGCGTATATGTTAGATTTCTTATCATTATGAAACTTAAATAAGATAACCTTATACTCTTATATTGCGCTAATTTAAGTTGAATTTATCTTCAAAATGTATTTCCAATACATTTATTCATACACACACACACACACACACACACACACACACACACACACACACACACATATATATATATATATATATATATGTTTGTGTTAACATAAAGAAAAATATCTTATATAATTAATATAATAATTTTTTATCAAGTGTTTCACTCATATAATCTTTAATAACGTTATTAAAGATTTCATATCTATATATGTGAATTATATATAATATATAATTGTATGCAGGTAACAACAGGGTATAATGATTTAGAAAAGGATGAAGTGAATATTATTGCTGGAGCATTAGAATTGCGGAAAAAAACTGTTACAGATGTAATGACAAAAATTGAAGATGTATATATGTTGAATTACAATGCCATTTTAGATTTTGAAACAGTATCAGAAATTATGAAATCAGGTTTAAATTTTATTTTATTTATATGCTTACCAATAAAATATAGAATGTTTATTTATGAATACTTATTGTTATTACTTTTTAGGTTTCTCTCGTATACCAGTATATGAAGGTGTAAGAACAAATATTGTAACAATGCTTTATATCAAAGATCTTGCATTTGTAGATCCAGATGATAATATGCCACTAAAAACTTTATGTCAATTTTATCAAAATCCATGCAACTTCATTTTTGAAGATGTTACACTGGACATTATGTTTAAACAATTTAAAGAAGGTTCATATTTTTCAAAATTATCTACTTTCACTAAACTTGTTTGGTGTCCTTTAAAAGTGAACTATATTTATAGAAACATGCACTCGTTTTAGGTCATAAAGGTCACATGGCTTTTGTTCAAAGGGTTAATAACGAAGGTGAAGGCGATCCTTTTTATGAAGTAATAGGATTAGTTACATTAGAAGATGTTATAGAGGAATTAATTCAGGCTGAGATCATAGATGAAACTGATGTTTTTAGTAAGCCACCTTTATGACTCTTATATATGTATGAATGCAATTAATACTAATCATCTTTTCTTATAGCGGATAATAAAACTAAGCGCAGAAGACAAGCTAGGCATAAAATACAAGATTTTACCGTCTTTGCAGAGAAGAAAGAAAATCAACGAATTCATATATCGCCTCAATTAACATTGGCTATGTTTCAGTATTTGTCTACAAGTAGGAAGAAGTGTTTTGATTTAAGAAAATATGAAATTTATATAAAAAATTATTTTAGTACTCTTAAAATGTATCTGAGTCTAACATATGATCCACAGCTGTAGACGCTTTTAAGCCCGATACAATATCGGAAACTATTTTGCGTCGTTTACTTAAACAAGATATTATTTATCACATCAAAGTGAAATCACGCGAAAAAGCAAGAAATGATCCGGCAGCGGTAATATATCAACAAGGAAAAGCGGTTGACTACTTCGTTTTAATCCTAGAAGGTCGAGTTGAAGTTACAGTAGGAAAAGAGAATATGATGTTCGAAAGTGGCCCATTTACGTATTTTGGTTCTCAAGCACTTACTGTTAATGTTGGAATTGGTAAAATTTATATTAAGTTTATCCTTAATGTTTAGAATATTCAATGTTTTATAGACTTATACGTAGTCGAATTTTTCAGCCGAATCACCTACCAATACAAATCCTCAAACAGTGGGAAGCATACAGTCGATCAATTTAGATTCTATGTTACGATATACATTTGTTCCCGATTATACAGTACGAGCAGTGTCGGAAGTGTTCTATGTTAAAATTAAAAGATCTTTATATTTGGCTGCAAAACGAGCCACGCTTCTAGAGAGAAGTCAGAAAGATTCATTACCCGGTCAGGAACAATTTGACGACGAAGTAGAAAAGGTTAATTGCATAAAGTGTGCATAACATTAATGATCATGAAAATGTGACCAAATTTCTACTATATAATAATTTTATAATTCTTAGTTACTACATTCTTTGGATGAAGATGATCGTAGCATGCCAGAATCTCCAGTATTGCCTATTGACAAAGAAAAAGAAAGTAAAAACGAAAAGGAAAAAGAAAAAGATAACGTGCAATCACCTGTTCATAGTGCAACTGCTCCAACTTCACCTGCTCCAGTCAGCGCTAGTCCAGTTACGCATTCAAAATTTATCTCATCTTATAGTGATCATAATGGAAAACTTAAAAATTCGCCGGCAAAGGTGGACTTTTCATTATTACAATTTTATTATTTCAAGATTATAAAATACAAAAGAAATTAAAATTAGTAACTTTATACATATATTCTAGGCAACGATTGTAATCAGCCCCAGTCAAACACAAGCTAAATTAGATTTAAATACAGAGATTCTGGCTCGTCAAGAAGCAAATAGAGCCATATCAGCAAAAAAATTAATCGAAGACGAAGAAAGAACAAATCTCCTGCCTAAAAAAGAAGACTCTTAACGTTCGGAGAATAGTCGACAACATGTAAATGAGTCGACATTAACACTGCAGGTATCAAACAACGAAGAGCAGGAAAAACCTCTATGACATACAATGCTATCACGGCATTAGGTACTTAACAAATTACTTAAATATTTATCGCAAAAAAAATTGATAGTTGATCTTGTGTATTTTAAGTTTTAAATTCGTGGAAAGCATCCATGATATATATCCTAGTTCTATAAAGTTAGTACGCTCAGGGAAGATTGCCAAAATTTCAGATACTCATATATATTTAATTCTTTTTGTAGTTTACGTAAACAATTTAATACGTAATTAAAATTTAAACCCATGTTCAATTGATAAATGTTGCATAATTTTTTCTTTTATATATATTTTATATCTTAAAAGAGCGGAACACTTATTGAAGATCGTATATTCATTATTGTAGAAAACTTCATTTTTTATTATTTATCACAAAATGCATATATATTTTTCAACATATGATTCTTAAACATTTGTAAATATCACTCTACCATGCATTTTTTCATAAAAACAATACCTATGAAATGTGCATTTTATATCGATGAAATACACATTTACATGACATTTCTCAATGATTATATATGAACAATTGCCGTTGTTGTGCTTATATCCTATAAAGTAAAGGAAGTTTTAAAAAATTTAAACAAAATAATCAACAAAATTTGCAATTGTATAATTACAATTAGATTTTTTTTACATTTCTTACATTATTAAATTAAAAAAACTTTAGTCAAAAATATTATAATACATGTAATACAGTTAACAGCTTATAGCTTCAAATATAATTTTTTGAATATTAGAAATTGGAGGAGATTCTGCAAACTTTAATCAAAATTCAGCAATTCAATCATATCACTAAACAATTTTGTAGTTTTTTTCTCGCAGTTGTAACCATTACACTCTAGTATAATATGCTTGGTGAAAAATGGAATTGCATTGTTTGCAGATAGGGGATGATGACTGTTCAGTAAATAATGAATATGATAGCACTGTGTGGCCTATCCTAATTCTACTAATTAATTAAATTGAGCTGTGTGATTGAATATGCTTGAGAACATATGGGTTCATGTGTTCCATATTTTTTTTATATGTCTTCTGACTGTTTTGATGCTTTATTAGCTTGTTTATTCCCCTGAATACCAACATGTGATATTCAGATTATTTCATGTTTTTTTCTTTGGTTGAATTTGTCATATTGCTAATTTTCTTTTTTTCTTTTTTTCAAGAATCACCATAACTTTCTCGTCTTTAGAAAGAGCTCTATTATAAAGGATATGTTCTTGATACTAACTATAATTTCTCTAGAAGAAAGTGATTTTAATCTATCTCGTTGTTGGCCTGAGTGTCAAAACATCCAATTGTGTTTGGTCCTTAATCTCCTTCTAACAGTTTCCATCTTAGACTCTATTTTTTCAACACAGGACTAGACTGATTATAGAAATAGTAATTTCAGATCTTGCTTCTGTTAATTTTTGGATCTTTGGTTTAGTGAGGACAGGTAGGGGCTTTGATTCTTTTGCTGGGTCTGTTTTTTTATGTGTATAGAAAATTCCCTTAGAGAATTTTCTTTTTTAAAGATACCTCTGAAGGCCTCATCTATTGAATCATCTTCATCAATCACCATGAGTGATTTGTTCATCTATGTAGTCTAAGTGGATTCTATTCAAAGATGTAATTAAAATCTTGTTATAATAGAAGATTTAAAAAAAACTTTGAATGAATAATTCAACATATTTTTTAGATGCATATGAAACAATATGTTTTTCCTCAGTTATCTTGTATTTCTTAAATCATATTTCTTACACAAGTGTGAATAGTGTAAATAGAAGGAACAAATTGTCCCCATTTATAATGAATTATGAGACCTTCGATGTAAAAATACTATGTATTTTATTCAGTGCCTTAAAAGATTTATAAACTCTGTTTAATCGTGTTTAATAAATTGCATTTTAATAAGAAATAGATATAATTTTCATAGTAAATTCAAACTATACATTTATCTAAATTTATTTACTATGACAAAATTCAATTAAATTAAATTTCAACTTGAAATAGAATTCCTCCTTTTCATAAACTTTCATTCATTTATTACGTTTGTATAACATGAATAGTTGTGTGTATTTAGAAAAAAAAAAAAATGTTGAGCGATAACACAATGGTACAATCCCTACAGAAAAATAGCGAATTTCAAAGAGTTCGATATTTTAATAATATATGCCTAATATATGCTTTTATTCTATTTTTTTCTCAATTATTATATTTTTATTACTATACAAAAAAGTATATCAAATATAAAGTTTCATGTTCAACACTTGCACATATCTTCATATAAGTTCCATATAGATTGGTAGTTTGAAATATTTTATGAATAGAAATTTTTCTAAATTTTAAAGCGTCTATAATTTAATTAAACACTTAAATATCACAAAAAAATTTAATTTCTGTACTTAATTCAACAAGTCTATAATATAGAATTTCTAGAATAGACTTGTAATTTTAGAGTTAAATCATTACAATTTACTATTTTTTTTTTAAATTTAATAGATAAACTATTACTGCCATATTTTTTAACTTATAGATATTTCAATACTTGTTTTAAATAATTTTTAAAGATATGTATTACATTTAAAAACAGTTATTCTCATTACTTGTAAATATTAATTATTCAAAAATTGAATCAGATAATATAATTTCAAATTACAAAGCTGATACATTTTCTATACAAAAGAATATCCATTTTAGCATAACATAAGCTTCAAAAATAAATATTTAAAAAAATATTTTATTTTTTATATAAATATATATTTATTATTCAAGAAATTTTATGTAATATATATGTTTAAATGTTCTGGACAATTTCGTGGAATATTTTTCGTGAATATGATATATATTTAATCATTTTGAAGTCTATATACTCATATTAATATATTCTGTTACAATTAACATCAGACAATGCATACTTTTTAAATTACAATAAATAGATAATATAGTGTTATTGGATAGCATTTATTGTTCTTTTACTATTTGTTTTCTATTTTTCTCTATTAATCAGTTCTTTATTCTCAACATATTTTATAACATATAACATTTTTATAGTTCAAATAGTTTAATAATTATGCATTTTATTAGCAACAGTTTAAAGTACTTACTGTGACTTATTTATACTTAGTTTTTCTAGAAAGTACAGATATTACTAACAGTGTGTTACAAGTTTGTTCTTCTTACAATAAAAATTATATCTTATAACAAAGACCTAAATATTAATGAAATATGTGAAAAAAAGTAAAAGAATTATTTATGTGCTAACTGTACTTGTAAGATGATTTTAGTCGATTAACATTAAATAATAGTGTGCCTACAAATAAAAATAAGTGTATTATTTGCTTACATCAATAGCATAAAATTCTGTCAAAATCATTACTCCTTAATAAATCCAGAATATTCTTTAAAAAAAAAGCATACACATTGATACTAAATTAATATATTCTATATTGGTGTAATGCAGGGAAACAACATATTGCACATAATTTTAATATTGTATAATTATAGAATTAAAAATGGGTATCCAGAAAAAAAGTCAAATATTTATCAACATATTATTATATTCATAAAATAAAGATACAGTTTTGTTTTCAAATGGATTTTTTTATTGATCACCTATATTTAATTCCTACTATTTTCTATACAAATTCACGTCATAAAAATATAATATAAAATAAATATCAAGTTATAAAGTTTATTTCAAATATCATTTAAATTTAAATATCATTAAATTCTTTCCTTACACTTTTCTTAATTTCAGATAATTTTTTCATATCAATGTTTCCTTCTCGTATAAAAGCTTCGAGCTTGGCAATTTTAGAATTTATAAAATCATAATTTGATCTCTTTTTCTTTTGTTTTTCAATATAATCACTCATTACATAATTCCTTATTAGACACCAAGGATGTCCTTCATCTTTAAAAGTTATTAAATCCACTGCAATTTGCGAAAAATTTATCGCTAAATTTTCAGGTACATAAATATCGATTGTAATCTCTTGATTTACTACTTTTTTCATACAAAATAAATTTTGATATTTAAATTTCATATTAAGAATGACCCAACTATTTTTTGGAAAGACATCGTGAAAATTTGCAGATAAAAATAACCGATTCGCTACATAATTTGTTGTTATTTTCGGACAAAAGAGTACTTTATCTTTATGTGCGTATAAATTTATTCTTTTTAATTTATCTGTTTCTACTGTTAATGTTTCATTTAAAATTTGTAATTCTTGAGTTCCCTTATAAATCTTCTCCATTATAACTGTTGCAGTTTCTAACATGTTGGAATGCAGATTAATAAAAGTATCATTCTCTACCGGTAGGTTTCTTTCTATTGTATTTATAGAAATCTCTACTAATTGTTTATCCTGTGTCAAACCTAAAATCATCTTAGAATCATATGATTGTAAACAAACAAAGCTTTTATCTTCAACTCTTATTTGATGAACGTTATCAACGAGTAATTGTTTTTTTGCATAGTACAATTCAGATTCATATAAATAAACAATCCATAACATGTCATCTAAGGATTGACTAAAACCAGCACAAATGGCTTGTATTTCTGGCTTTAAATAAATTGTTTCAAAGATAAGTGTGTCATCTTTTGGATGCATTATAATAACAACATTTATGGTAGTAGCAAGAAGTAATGCTACAATCTTGTTATTTTTCCATACAGGTATTACATCTCTAATGGAGTAAATACTGCTATGTATTATTTGTACAGTCTCGTTAATTAATGTTAAAAGTTTTTGTCCGTTTGCAATTATACATAAATTTTCTACGGTAGAGTAATTATTTGTTAAGGCTTTCATAAAACATTCTGTAGTGGTTTCCACGTTTAACAGATGAACACATAGCTGACTGGAATTAATTTCTTTGGAAGAAAGTTTAAATAATAGTTTGTTTGACATTTTTTGTTTATTATCCAAATAAAGATATCCATTTCTTGGTATCAGTACCTCATAAAAAACAGTACCTATTCCAATCGCACTTTTGCTTAAAACGGCAAATTTCCAATCCCTCGAAAGTTTATAAACGCCTTGTGGAATGCAAATTAAAAAAATTCTACCGCTAAAACATTGTACAGTTTTTATTGGTGCTGGTGTTGTCAAAACTTCGACAGAGTCATTATTTCCGTATGGAAATATTACAAGTTCATTTTGATTCCAGCAGAAACAAGTCCTTTCACTATAAAATGTATGAACAATGAAATTTTTTGGTAAAAAGTGTGTGTTTGTATTGATATACATTATTATTATTGTACACGATATTTATTAAACACCACGTGTTGTTTATCGTGTAATTTAATAGTGGGTCAATATATACATGTATATACATTAACGGTAACTAAAAGAGATATTTTATAATAAAATTACTTTTGAAACTTTTACTTGTATAAAAATTACAAAAAAACGGTCAAATAGGTTAATTTTTCTACAGACGAGGTGCACCATCGTACGACAAGTTTAATAACTAAAGCTTTCTTCTTGCATTTTAATCATTTACGTATCTAATGCAAGTTCTAATTAGTTACTGTCAGTGAAATTTTAACCTTTTTATCTCGAAGTAATTATGTATTATGCATTTGACGTGAAAGCGATATAATTAATAATAGAGCGATAGAATCATATAATATTCGTTGATTCAAAAATTTCATTTGAAATTAAATGTCCCTTTCGCTGTTTTCTTTTTAAAATTACAGTAGTACATTTTTCGTTTTACTTTATATTTATCTCTATGTTTTAACAGACGATTTATTTGTTCTATTTGTTAATACAATATATCCACATATTTAATAGATTATGTGGAAGTCAGTGATTAGTGAACGTGATGAACCACACGTTAGAACTTATGCCGAGATATTAAAACAAAAACAGGATGACGAAGGATATCAAACCACAAGTTCAATACGACAAGTACGTTTTAAATATCAATAAATTAATTATGCTAATCAAATATGTGCTTTCTTTCTCTTTGATGTTAATATTTCCTAATATTTTAATTATAGGATCGTGTTGAAACCGATATACTAAAATTATACAAATTAAATAATGAACCAGTTTTAACAAGACAGAAGCATATTCAATTTTTAAAAAAATCTCTGTTTCACCTTAGTGAAGCTTACCAGGTAAATTGTGTTTTTCTATTGTACTTAAAATTGTTATGTATATTTTTTCATGTATTACTTTTCTTAGTGTTTAGATTCTAGCAGGCCATGGTTGTGTTACTGGAGCCTACATTCCCTTCAAATCCTAGGAGAACGTTTAGAATATGATGAATATTCTAGAATTATTGGTTTTTTGGCCAAATGTCAATCGCCAGAGGGTGGCTTTGGAGGAGGTCCAGGGCAACATCCTCATTTAGCCTCTACCTATGCAGCAATAAATGCTTTATGTACTATTGGTACTCCTCAAGCTTATCAAGTAATTGATAGGTATATATATATATACACACACACACACACACACACACACACACACATATAAAATATAAAGTTATGATTGAAAGTACATTTTAAGAGATTTTAAAAATATTAATTGTATGATTTTGTGATGTTAGAAAAGGACTTAAACAGTTTCTATCATCTCTACGCGAAGAGGATGGTTCTTTCAGTTTACACAAAGATGGAGAAACAGATATAAGAGGAATATATTGTGCTCTTTCTGTAGCAAAACTGACAAATGTATATACCCCTGAAATATTCAAAGGCAGTGAAAGTTGGATAGCTAAATGTCAAACGTGGGAAGGTGGTTTTGGTGGGTCTCCTGGCATGGAAGCTCATGGAGGATATGGATTTTGTGGGTTAGCAGCACTTATGCTTCTTGGCAAACCTCACTTCTGTTGTCTGAAATCATTTCTGGTATTCAGCTGATATAGTAAATTTTATACACACATTGAAGAATTCATTATTCATATCTATTTACTTTCAGAGATGGATAGTAAATAAACAAATGCGCTTAGAAGGTGGGTTTCAAGGACGCACGGAGAAACTAGTAGATGGTTGTTATTCATTTTGGCAAGGTGGAGCTTTTCCTCTGATTCATACAATTTTAACTATGGAAAACAAAGTATTTAATTCTTCATATTGGTTATTTAATCAAGAGGCCTTACAAGAATATCTGTTAATTTGTTGCCAACATCCTCATGGTAGTCTTGTGGACAAGCCTGGAAAGTATGCAACACTGTTATTATTTATTATAAAAGCAATTTTATAAATTATATTCATTTCAGAAGTCAAGATGTATATCATACATGTTATGCACTTAGTGGATTGTCAATTGCACAGAATTCCCCATGGCCATTGATCATTGGATCACCTAATACAAATTTAGTGAAAATAATTCATCCTTTGTATAATTTAGAAAATTCTTGTGCAGTTAATGCATTAAAATATTTTAATACACTGCCGATACCTGATTGAACATATATCTAATATTCAAACTACATTGGTAGAATATAAATACATTCATTTCATCTTAGCAAAAGTTCAAAGACAGAT
This sequence comes from Frieseomelitta varia, assembly GCF_011392965.1. Classification (NCBI taxonomy): domain Eukaryota; kingdom Metazoa; phylum Arthropoda; class Insecta; order Hymenoptera; family Apidae; genus Frieseomelitta; species Frieseomelitta varia. Next base: position 1,049,219 of record NW_025110608.1, on the reverse strand, counting down.
TCTATTTTACTTCACATTAAAATTGACCAAGAAATTGTAAATATGAAGTTATTGAATAATAAAAGTAATAATAATTATAAATTATTGTATTTGTATTTTCTTAATTGCAATATCAACCAATATTTAATTAATATTTATCTTGTGTATAACTGAATTTTAACCTAATAGTATTAACCTAATAATGTTCTTTAGAAATGAAAAGTTTTTAAGGGATATGTAATATAATACAAATAATTTATATATATATATATATGTTATAATACAGTATAAATTTTTCTTTATACTTTAATATAAATGTTCATTTAATTAAATCTTCATGTGCACATAGGTATCAATAACGGAAACGATCATATGTATACAATGAGCTATATCTATGGCGCGTTCTGAAATGGTGCAATACAAGTATGAGACATGCAACAAATAAATTATATAAAGAAATCGTCATAAAAATTAAAAAACAGTGGTATCGCTATTTGGATACTGTAAAAAACGAATTCTAGTATAAATATTCCCTGAAAATTAAACCGCAAGAAAAAGAAAATAGTACGTTCAAAATTATTTTGGCAATTATTTCCAATAAGAGAAGAGGTTATGGCAAAACACTTAGTACAAATAATTATAATGGGAACACAAGTTGTTGTTAAAGCATTTGCACGGGCATTACGACAAGAAATTGCAGCAAGTCAAGCTGCTGCACATAAAACAGGCGGTGGTGCACGAGGTACACAACATGTTGCTGCCAATTACAAAACCGGTATTTCTTTAGAAGAAGCACTACAGATTTTGAATGTTGAACGAGTGGATCAAGTAGATACTATTGAACGTAATTACAAGTACCTCATGGAAGTTAATGATAGATCAAAAGGTGGTTCTTTTTATATTCAGTCAAAAATTGTGCGTGCTAAAGAACGTATTGATGAAGAGTTAAAAACTATGAAGACTTCTCCTCCAAATAATAATTCCAAGCAACAAAATGCTTCAAAACAACTATAATACATTTTTATATAGTCTAAATTTAATTGATACATCTTTGAAGTCAGTATATATGAATGTAATGACATTTTAGTCACCAATAAATAATATGAAACGTCGGTTGATAAAATTGGTATACTTATACTTTAATGCTGATTAAAGTGTTGAAATAAAAGAAAACATTGTTTAAAGTATCACAAGTCTCTTTTTTTTTTATAAATTAAAGCAGTTTGTACAAATTGCAAATAATCTCACTTATAATAGGTATTGATTCTTATGTACATGTGTGTAAATATATAAATATGTATATGCTTGTATATATAAATATATGCACATAATTTATGTAACAGTCTTCTAATACAAGTACTCGCTCTTATACGAGTCCTTAGGTACGTAATATATAAAATTCAGTATGCCAAACCAGCTACTTTTGCATCTTCTGGTTCAATTCTGTTCTCTGATTGACGAATAGTTAATCTCTCTTGATTATGATGAACAGACCATAAATTTGGTAAATATTTTGGCTTCATAGTCAGAAGAAAATGCTCTCTCCACATACGTTCTAATTCTACCAATCCTCCTTCCCTTTCATGAAAATATTGAACAACCTGAAAAATACAATTTGTAATATTAATATAAATAAAAAAAAACTTTACAAATATTTCTATCATTCATTATTAATGATACCTTTAAACCATGAGGTTGGCATTTAGACTGGTCGTAGTTAGGTACTGAAATTTTTTTTTCTAACTCTTTACTTAATACATCAAGTAGAGTTGGAGTGATTTGCTTCTCTTTTGTGCATTCCAAAATATAATGTTCTAAATCTCTGCGTCGTGATTCGGGTAAAGTTGTTTTTTCTTTTAGAGCTTTAACGGCTGAATGTAACTTCCTTGAATCATTTACATGTTTACTACGTACATGCGTTAATGGACCAGCCAAAGGCGCATCACACATATCTGCTAGTTTTCTTCTGAATTGCTGATCATAATAATTACTTATTTCATGGCAGGATGGACATAATAATAATATATCGTGAGACTGATGAGCTTTCATCACCCCTAAGAAATATTTACAAATTTAAATTATTCATAATTTATCTTATTATATATATGTATATCAAATTATATTTCAACTTACATGGAAAATATTTACGATATTCTCGTGGTACGACATTTTTTCTAGTAAACATGTCTGACTTCCCACAAACTACGCATTGATTGACTTTAACTTGTGTATAATATTTTCCAACCTCTCCCAAAGCTCGTCCAGATGGTTCAAATTTTAACCTCACAGTAAATGGTTCCTTTTCAACTGTTTCTCCTAATCCTTTTGTAATATACCATTCTGCTTTTTTACGATCACATGTACATAATATTTCCCCATCTGGTGCTTGTAAGTAACAATTATGATATAATGGTTTCTTTCTTGTAGGTACATAACTTTTATGTATCATATTGTTATTTATCTTTAAATTTTTAGTAATCTTATCAAAATAATTGTTTTCACTATTTTTTTGATTAATAGTTGTGTGTTCATGTTTGCTCTTAAACCTGAAATACGAAATGTAGAAGTGATTTTCTGTAAATTAATATAGCAATAATCAAAGATAAGTACAATATATAAAATAATATATTAGGTTTATTACCTCACATCAATTACATCACTAGGTAGGTAATGAAAGTGCATATTTAAGTTTCTATTATACATGCTTTTTATATAATTTACTAACATTTCCCACAAAGAATATTTCTCTTTTATTTTTTGTATGATCTATAAAATATAAAATAATTTATTGCTATCTATATTCTCCATAGTATTATGATGGATAAATTGATGGATACTTTACTTGGTCATAAATAAGAACAGATGCAATTGTATCACAAACAGCATATGCCACTTGTTCGTCAGTAAGGGTGCCAGCGTTCCAATCGCTACACCTTATTTCCATTACTTTATCTATTTCCAAATCTAAGTATTGCAAACTCATTGCAGCTAAACTTTTCGGACTTGGTAAATCCACACGTGCTGCTAATGTTCTTAAATCAACAGTACTGCTAACTTTACATCCATAATCTGCTAATATCTTTTGTCCATCCTCATATGAAGCAACTCCTACTTTAAGAATATGTTTATTAGCTAGTAATTCCTAAAAGAATGTTTGTCACATTATATACATAAACGTCTAATTTACGTATTGATTTAAATTTGTAAAATATTATGTACTTTCAATTTTTGAGGAATATATCCAATTTTGCCAATGCGAAACAAGCCACACACTCCATTAAATGTAGCAAGTTGAAGTAAAGAAGCAGGTCCTTCATTAACCCATTCACAATCAAAACCCAACACATCATTAGACAAGTTGCTTTAACAAAACAAAATATATTTATTCCAAAATAAACAAATAAATAATGAAGATGTTTAAAAGTAAATGTAAAAATAATTTTTATATCTATATCTTATAGTGAAAAAATCTATATATTTAACATCACATTAATTATGGAATTCATTACTACTAAGATATATATCTTATAATTAAATATAACTAAAATATATGTATATACTCTTAAAGTCCTCATATAGAGAAGCTTATTGAAGTGATAAGTAATCAACTGAAAAAATATGTATCAACATAATTAACGTCCTGAAAGTCTGTAGTTAGAGATATAAAAAAAAATATAAATATAGTACTAGTGTATACTTTCTCTATATAGATAACATTTAGGACATATACAATGTAATATTGAGATAAAAATAATAGTATAACTTACCAGTGAATACGTTGAATAGCGTAATCACATTTTTCTGGAGTATCGGCCAAAATAATTTTGTCCAATGAGATTTTAAGATCTTTTTTCTTATTATCACCTTGCTTACAACTTTTACTTTTCATACATTGACAAAGATGTTTAACGCCTTGGAAAACATTTTTGTGGTATTTAGAAGCCAAAAGTACAAGGCCCACGGTTACACATACAAAAAACATGTTGCTTTTTACAGGATGCATTAATTTGCAAAGATAAATTTTTATTTTCGATTTAGAATCAAGATTAAAATTTCGTATGTACAATTTATTTTCCTTCCTTTATGTACACTTGCGTATACGTGTATTGAATATACATGTAGTTTTCTTTAGAATATAAATATTTACATTGATAATTGATAATTAAATACGTTAATTAAATTTATAACTAAATTAAATTATAAGAATTTCAAATTTATCAATCATGACAATTGGTACTTGAAAAACAATAATGGTAAAAAGTTCCGCGAAAAAAATGCTCGGATTATCGAATTATGCGAAATAGTTAAATAATAACACAAAAGGCACATCACGATATTAATTACGAAAAAATAAATTAAAATAAATTAATAATCGAGCGAGGTTCAAGGAAACCCGAAGCTCTCGGAGCAACGGCTTAAGCACGCGGGTACAAACATTACACACGTTATACGACACACGACTATGATTATTCTAACGTTATCTTCCTTGCTATTTCAACGGACTGTTCTTTACGCTGATTGGTTGATTTTCTCGACAATTTTTGTAACAAATTCTATATATTTTATTAATATTATTGTTAACACGATCGTTTGTTAAGTAAGCGAAAAATAAAGTTAGATTATTTTGTAAAGAATATCGTGCATTTTTCAGAATTTCAAATATATCTACAAAATTTACTTTTTTTTATACGTTTTCGATAAAATCATTAAATTTCAAACTTTTTAATTTTGTACCAAGTGTATTAGGGAAGGGTAGTGTGTGTATTATACATTTACTTTAAATTTCACGGGAAATTTATAATTATTTACCGATTTGAATCTCTGATTTGAAAGAAGACTACAAAATATGATTATCACTCTATTTGTATATGTTTTGTGGTCAAATTTATGAGTGCGTATTTATAAAATGTAAAGTAATTAATACATATATATATATAATTGAATATGCATTTTTTATATAAATGAAAAACTACAATTGTATCTACGTGTAAGCGTATAAAACAGTATAGAAAAAATTAAGTATGGCGTTAATCCTATCAGCTGATATCGTCTGCTGGAATAACGAATTGTAGTTATTAATTAGTTGTACAGTGCACCCTTAAGTTGTAAACATATGTTTTTATTCCATGGCTATTCTCATAAGTTAATAAATTTACAAAAATTCAGTGTTGCTGTTTTAATGACGTAATGATTGTTTTAGAGTTTGTAATGGCGAAAATACTTGCTAAACACGAATTCGATCGTTTGCGTCATTGACAGGTGGGACAAGAATGTGGGGAGGTAGATAGGGATTATCTGTGCAAGCAAGTTTTTAAACAATCGAGTGGTAAAAGAGTCTGCCAAATAACTAGCAGATTCGGTTGTAATGAGCGACTCAGAACAGCGGCAATTACACGTGCCTTATCGAGAATATCATAGTCAGAACAATACTAATACTTCTGTCTTAGTGGAAACTGATGCTTTGGTAGATCTGTCAATCACATCTAACAATTGTTTACCAGTAAACGAGTGTTCAGATTTAATACCGGACGTTGAATTTGTTCCCAACTTGAGTAACGAACAAACTATAGCCATTGATTCCCCTGGGATTGACCGGGAGAGCCAGCCTCTCCTTGGTCGATTAGAGCTTGATGTCACTTTTAATCGTTTTCCTGGTTTGTTATCTAATCTCGTAGACTTAGAATTAAATGTTACTCTTGTTATTTTTAATTGAATCTGTTGTACACTGTGTTATATTTTATAGATGATCCACAATTTTCTGAGTTAGTATGGCAAGCTGAATTTGCAATAGATAATGGAATCTTTCCTGAGAGAATATATCAAGGTTCTAGTGGCAGTTATTTTGTAAAAAATCCCGCAAGGGTAAGGTATAATTTCATTGTACATTTAAAAATTAAAAGTTTATTCAAAAACATAGACTGCTATGTATCATGACTTTGTAACAATAACAGAGTATTTTGTTTTACAGAAAATAATAGGCGTTTTTAAGCCAAAAGATGAAGAACCTTATGGAAGGTTAAATCCAAAATGGACAAAATGGATGCACAAGCTCTGCTGTCCTTGCTGTTTTGGGAGAAGTTGTTTAATTCCAAATCAAGGATACCTAAGCGAGGCAGGGGCGAGTTTAGTTGACCGTAAATTAGGTCTGGGCATAGTTCCAAATACTAGAGTAGTCAAACTTGTCAGTAAAACATTTAACTACCCACGCTTAGACCGTCAAAAAGCCCGTATGAAGCAAGCTATCATGGACCAGTTTCCTACAGTAGGCTCTCACTTCAATCGTATTGGCTTGCCGCCGAAAGTTGGTTCTTTTCAAATTTTTGTAGATGGTTATAAGGATGCCGATTATTGGTTAAGACGGTGGGAAAACGAACCTTTATCACCACGTCTTAGTAGAGAATTTCAACTTCAGTTCGAACGCTTAGTTATTTTGGACTATATAATTAGAAATACTGACAGAGGTATTTAATAATTTATAAGATTCTTGTGTTAATTATGTAAAAGGACAAGCCACTCAATAATATCGATTTTTTTAAAGGTAACGATAATTGGTTAATTAAATATGATAATAGTAAGGGAAAAAATGGATCAGAACAGGGTGAAGTAAAAATAGCCGCTATAGATAATGGTTTGGCTTTTCCTTTCAAACATCCTGATTCCTGGCGAGCTTATCCTTATCACTGGGCATGGTTAAGTCAAGCGAAACAACCATTTAGTGATGTAACACGAGAGCTTGTATTACCACAACTCTCGGATCAAAATTTTGTACAAGATCTTTGTGACGATTTATATCAATTGTTCAAAGTAAGTCGTGCAAAATTATAAAATTATAATTGTAAGATATAAATGGTATTTTATAATCAGAATTTGACATTAAAAAACATTTATTTTTCTAGCAAGACAAAGGTTTTGATCGACACCATTTTGATAAACAAATGAGTGTAATGCGCGGTCAGATTTTAAATTTACAACAAGCTTTAAAGGATGCCAAAAGCCCTGTGCAATTGGTTCAAATGCCTGCTGTGATCGTTGAAAAGTACTTATTTTATATTGTGCAGAGATGAGAAGTCCCTCGGAAGGAAAGCGGATCTTAGTTGTTTTTGGCAAATATTATATAACCCGAAAGACATTCTTAAATAGAAGAATATTTATTGATCAAAAGAAAAAGTTTTCATATATCACAAACAGCACTAGGTAACCTAATGTCTTGGTGAATGAGAAGACTACTCCCTTTATTCCTATGTCATCCCGTGAGATTTCTCATTTCTGTATTATACATACATTCTATAAATTACAAAAACATATATATGATCCACGATATAAATTGATCTTACGAATACTATTTTACAGAGCCAAGGGAAACGGAGCACCAAGACTATTTTCATTCTCTGATACATTTACACAGCGCTTCCAGAATAAAAGCCCTTTTTTTTCTTGGTGTTAAAAAAAAGCTTTCTTGTTGAATGTTTAAAAAACGGCATTAGTTTTGTGTGTTGACTGAAAAGAACAATTCAATGCATTACAGTTGTCACATCTTATTATTTGTGCTGTCTTAATTTTATTACGCATTACTACCTCCTTTTTTCAACGCTAGTTTCTAATCAACAATCTGCAGAGATTTATTGACAATTACATTTAATTTATCTTATGTCTATACCATTTTCTTTTAATTTGACTATATTAATTCGAACCATAGTATAATTATACTGTATACAGTAAATATATATAATGTTAACATAATATTTTTCGATATGCTTCGTAATGTAAAAATGTAAGGAAAATGATAAAACGAATGTAGGTAATGTTTCACGATTATGCATACAAATGACATCCCCTTAAAACAAAACGTGATCAATTACACGTAATCGCATTGTATATTTTCTATGTCTTCCATGTATTACTGTCTTGAAAACATCGATTTACATGCATTTTCGCTAGATACTATCGAGAAGGAACATCTGTCTAATCTTAAAAATTAACTGTGATCTAAAATAGTAAAAAGACATTCTTATTCTCTAAAATAAACATTTTACGTATTCATATTATATTTTTAACCGATACGTATGAGGAAATAAATTAGTAGCTAAGACAGAAATTTCTATTATAGTTATTAGTAGTAAATCACTTCGGTCTATAACTCTTATCTGCAGTTATTTAAATTTATGATTGATCCTCAATGCATCGATTTTATCATTGGCTTTATTTTGTTTTTGTTTAACTAACGGTAATTAACGTTGAAGTATTTTTCGCTAAATTAGTATGTCACTGAAGTCATAAAACGTTATGTAGAGGTTGACGTTTACAGCTACAATCTTATTGTTTTATATTGTTGTATTTTATATATTATAAATATTTTGAAAATCTAAATTTATTAATTACAAATATCTTCCTATTTTATTGATAAAAAGAAAAATAATTTTGAATTGGTATTATATATAATACTAAGTACTTAAGTAAAATGGAAATAGTGGAGACAAAGAAGCAATTTCGATTACCATGTCAAAAACCAGTGAAGTGTCCCTGTAACCTTAAAGTAACAAATCTATTTTTTATATTATTATTTATATTATATTTTCTACTAACAAAGTAATGATGGTTATCATTAATATTATTCATATCTAGTGCGCAAGGAAATATGTGCAACCATCTCGAGCAAAGTCATTTGCTCCTATGAGGATGTACAAACCTCCTTCGAAATTATTTGAAAGTAATACCACATATCACTTATCATATTTAAATGTGGATCATTCAGAAATGCGACGAAGTCGATCCCAACCCATCCGACCCAAACCTACTCTCACTAAATCTGATGCTCGATTTCTTGGTGAAACAACTAATCAATTAAGTTACAAATATATTGGAAGCATTCCTAAAACAAAACCAATTATACCTAAGCAAAGGTAAACAAGTTTAGAAAATTTACTCTTAATTTAGAAAATGAAATTAACAAATCTGTTACTTTTTCGTGTTAGGTCGATGATCGTATCTGGTCCAATGGAATCTGTTACCACGGTTCGTCAAGATTATTCACATAAATATATGGAGAAGCCAGAAATCATAATACCTTGTGGGAATATTCGCTTGAGTTCCGGCAAACTAGATGCCAATACTACAGCGAAACTTTCTTATGCGGATCCAGGTTGTATGGAACCAACGATTAATTTCAAACCCATAGTGGTTTATTGTCCACCCAGTGAACCGATTCTTCATGACACTACGCAAAAGTTGAGTTATCAGCCTGTTCACATTGGAGAAAAGGATACATACTCCTGGCAGCAGAAACCAATTTACAAGTATTACATTTCAAAACCACAAGGAAAAGATATGATAAGTCATGTTAATTTGTGTCTTACAAGGGAGAATTATTTATTAAAATATAATATTACAATATTTACTAAAATATTATATGCTGTTAATAGCCTTTATGAGTACCAAACTGTGTCTGGACATTTATTTTACTATTTTCTTAGACTAAATACATAACAGTGCTATACTTTGGATAGTTTGTATATTTTTTGAATTTTTTAATTTTCCATAAATGCATAAATATCTGTAGTTTAGCCTCAACATTAATAATATTTAGAAATATTTTTTCTTCTCCTATATTATGTCATTTTAATTATTCGCACATGCTCTATTTTAATTACTAAAATTGGAAAATTAATCAAACGTATGTTTATCATGTTTCATTTCTATGGTTTATTCATATATTTGATTTAAACAATTGAACTAGTTATATGATATTTCCATCACAATATAACGTTTATAGGCCTCCAGATGTTGCTATGTATGCAAAAACAACATATACCGAAAGTTTTTTAAAAAATGAGAAAAAATGTATGGAAAAACCTATAAGGCCATGTGCTGCTAATGTCTTTCCTAGCGGTGGTGAATTTTATGGAAATACTATTTATAATCAAAGTTATTTGCAATCGACCATTGTTGAACGCATGGAACCTATTATTCCTTGCAATGCTATCTCGAAACCTGATGGCAAAATATCGACAGATACAACAAACAAAGTATATGTATTTTTATGATATTTGAATGATTCGTAGCAATAAAAAGGAAATTCCAGTTTTTAAATTTTAAATATTTTCTATAGAAAAAAAATGTTTATATTAAAAAAATTTATTAATATAAATATTAGATAACTATGAATTTATAACACGTTTCAAAAAATTTTTATTGTTTTATTTGAAAATGGAACTGTCTTTTTATTGCAATTTCTTTATTTACTGAATAGCATTTGCTATTTTTCCTTTCTATGTTTTTAATTTTCTTTCTTCTGTTTTAATCCTTTTATAGTTAAGTTACCAACCGGTTTATAGCGAAAAACGTTTGCCAATATTTCCTCGCACCAGAAATATGATAGGCGATGGCCCGATACAATCTGAGACTACCAACCGCTGCGACTTTGTTAAAAAAATGACATTACGACCGGATCTTATTATTCCATGTGATAATCTTCGAAATCCAGATACACCGATCGATGATAGAACTACAACAAAATTATCTTACACGAAACCCGATCCAATAGAATGGATTCAAAGTTTCAAACCTGTCGTTCAATATCAGAGGTAGACTAGATATTCTTATTATTCACACATATACATAAGTACGTATTAGTAAGTTGCTGCTCAAAATCGTAAAACAGTTACTATTTCCAAAATTGGAAAAAATTTAAGTAATCATAAAATAATGTAATATTATTTAACTTAATACTTTTATTTCAAAGAAAGTAATTAATATATAAAATAATGGATTAAAAATTTTATTAAAAATGATATCTGACCTAAGATTTTGATAATCTAACTTATATATACAATATATATAGCTGTATATATGTATAGTTGCATGTAACTTATGTATAATTATAATACATAAATTAATGTAAATAATTTCAGAGTTTATAGTTGATAGAGTTACAGTTATAGTTAAGACATTTTTATTAATTCTTTAATAATCAAATATTCAAAAAGATTTTCATAATAATAAATTTGGTACAAATAGATTTCTTTTTTTCAAGTATTTATAGAACAGTTTTGATTAAATAAATTAAATAACTTTAAAATCGTAAGAAGTGTAGTAAATGTTCTTTCTTCAATTTTTAATTTGAAGATTTTTATAAAAGAGACATAATTATGCAGATGAATATTAAATTGAATTTACTCTGACAAACAAAATCTATGCATCAATCTATCTTTGATCAATTTAACTATTAATTAATTAATTTTTTACTAAATTGTTAGATCTGAAAAAATTGAATATGATACTATAAATAAACTGTCATATCAGCCTTGGACTCCAATTCCTAAGGAACATATACCATGGACATTTAAAGATAAATATCAACCGCCTACAAATCCTATGTGTGCTGATACTATTTATCAAGTTAGTTATCCTGCACCTGGATATTACGAAGATACTTGCGAGCCTAAAGATTGTGAATGTTTGGATTCCAAATGTGACAATTCCTGAAATTGTAACTGAATTGCAAATAAAAATGGATTTTTGAATATTTAATTTCTTGAATGACAAAACTTTTATATCACTTTATCATTATTCCACAAACAAATTTCTACCGTATATTATAATAAATATTTAAAGGAAAAAACATTGAATTGTTAAAATTTGAACGAAAATAATTTAAAAAATCGAATTAGAAGCTATTTTATTCGATACGTCAATTCAGCATCTTATTTTACATTTATATAATAATAATTATTATATATCGATGAATAAGAATAATAATGACGTATATCTTTCACAAACAGTAAAAATTGTTCTCAATAATAAAATAAATTCTAATCTTTGATGAAGGATAATAGACAATAGATTTAATAATAAACAATATTGACATACATTCTTTAGAAATTTAGCTATATCCATACATATACATGCATGTACGTATACGCATATACATGATCAGGTACATCCATGCACACTCATACATAAATATGTACGTATGTGAACTGATACGTACATATATATACATATAATATTTATATTAATAATATTTATATAGTAAATTTAATAGGAATAACTCTATTTTCAATCCTATCCCTATTTAAAGTGAAATTTAGCGTACATCGATGTTTTATATATGCGCAACAATTGAATTTTCAATAGAGAATATAAACTACAGGGGAGGGAACAATAGTTAAAAAATGAATTATCTATTTTAATCGACAATAGAAACTTCCTATGCTTAGAGATCTAAAAACTTTTAAAAAAATTTAATTTCGGTAATTGAAAAATTATCAAAATTTTAATTGAAAAATTAAAAATGTTATACACCAATGTTATATAAATGAAAATTTTCGATTTTTCCAAAAATTTTAAAAAATATTTTTGAACACAAAAATTTTGAATATAAAATTTTTGAACATAAATGATTTTTGAATATTTGAATATTTAAACGGAAATATGTTATTTCTTTATCAAAGTTAAATAGTGAGACGAAGACAAAATTTTTTTTACTAAAAATACATGCAACTTGTTTGTAAGAGCTCTCAAAAAATATAACGAGCATTAATTCGAAGATCATCATAAGGCACATATTTAGGTCACACTGTTTACATGTTATACACACTCTTTGTTAGCGTTGCACAAAATCCCGTTTTCTCATTTCGGCATACTATTCCATTAGTAAATTAAATTAAAATACTTATTTTCTGTAAATTCACTATATACATGACTGGACGTAGAAATGATTGTCTGTATTAGATTTCACGTATTATAATAGCAATTCTACTGTCAATTCACATCTAAATCTAATCATCATTTGCATCATTATCTCTTGTGCATTTTTCTTCAATTAATACATAGAAGTTTTACTAGATCATATATTATAAGTTATTTTTTGCATAAGATGCTTAAGAAAAAGACAAAGTTCATTCAATGTTATACCTGTAAAAAACTATCATTATTCTGTAAAAATATAGCATTTAAAATAACATATTATATAGTAACGTTTTATCATAAAATACATAATGTTCGACATTTTGTGCCAAACGGTATTTGTTTTCGAGTAAAACTTAAATGACAAAATATAAGACCAGTTTCTACAATCATGTATTCCAAACATTAAACGATACACCATCGTTAATGTAACAAGTACTGAATTGAAAACTAAGTATTAATTTTGTAAAACGGCACACACAGAGTACATGATACACTCAGACACGTAATTGCAACTCAACTAAGATCAATTTCAATTATTTGTTTATAACTAACTGATAATTGATTTTTCTTAAACATATTGCACTTTTATACTATCAAAATGAAAGATATGCCACGTTTTCTCGGGGACAAAAATCTATATATATATATTGCAGACAACGAAAACATTTTTACATCCCTCCCCTATAAAACAACAATAATAACAGACTACATCCGTCATGCAGACGATTAAAAATATCATTGCGATGAAAAACAAGAACAATTGATCGATAGGTAGATATAAGAAATATACCTATTGCGCCTGACATACCTATTGTGGCTTAGTGTTGTACGATTGTATGAATTCGGAGAAACTAAACTGATCCAAGTTGAGATTTTCGTCAATTGAGGGTAGTTCACCGTGACTCATCAGCTCCACATAGTCCATGTCTGAATTTGTTCGCCCAACGCTGGACTGGCCAAGGCCCGGAGCGTAGCTACCACAAATTAAAAACACAACTCCAATCACTGGCATAATAATGGGCAAAGGACTAAATTCAAACACATATTGTATATAATAAAAATACCGATTCAATTTAATCTTGTTCTTTTTTTCTTTCTTTTTCCTTCTCTCTTGTTTGTCTACTTTAAAATATTGAATTTTTCATTGATGGATTCGAACAACGAAAAAAATCTATTCTATTTATTTCATCGAAACGTGTGACCGATTAGCCTGATAGCCGGTACAACACGGCAAAGGAAATACGAACAACCACAAAAAATCCCCAACCTAATCGAAATTGATCGGTCACTTGAGATCCTCGATGTTTCTATTTTATTAAAGATACACGTACTATGGTATGACACTATTTAAATGAATTTTTAATAAAATTCTAGTGCTATTATTTTGTAACAGTATCGTAATGATATTTAAATACACTCGATTGCCAGTACTAGAATTGTAATTGTAATTGGAGTTGTGTTTTTATCAGGAGTAGCATTTATGCATTTAATTTTCCGTTGTTGTGGTTGTACCGGCTTGCTCCAGGCCTATGCCTTTAATTTTTCAGGATTTCGTATATTATTTTTACATATGATTACGTAGATTCGTAATACATTACTCTTTTACATAAATTTATATATATAAATATACACACACATGTATATATGCATACGTTATATCGTATATACATGTATATGTGTGTGCATACACACATCCAGGTATGCATACATATGTATTTATACATATAGAGTACTACTGCGATGCAGCAGCTTTTCACTTTTATTTATTTTGTTTCGTGTAATGCCATGGATAAGCCGTTTTTTTTTCAAAGAAAGATAGAGAGAAAAAAAAAGAATTTATAAAATTTGGCAGTTTGAAGAGAACGCACACATACATATATTATTGGCTCTTAAGCTGTTTTTTTTTATATGCACTACATACAAATTAACTTCATAACTTATAATAGAAACAGAAAAAAAAGCGAGAAACTTAAAGAGATTAACATTCAAATTATTTCATAGATTCCTTTCATTGCCCAGATTTCAAAAGTCCTCCATTCTATTATATCTACTTTATCCGTTGGACGGATTTCATTATAGTATGCTTTATAAGTAATTTTATAAAATATGAAACGTTATATAATTGTTGCAGTCCCCCTGTACTGGAGGATATCGCATCTTTGGAATGAATATAAAATTGTAAATATATTTATCAATATATATATTTATATATATATATATTTATCAATCATTCCATTTTTATTCTCTTTAAATTGTATAAAACTTTTCTATGGAGGACTTTGAAATTTGAATGACGTAATTATTGAATTATATTAAACTTAATGCCATTTAACGCTAAATATATTCATATTGATAAACATCTGTAATATCAGCACAGAGTACTGGATAACATCAAGATTAATTTAAAAGAAAAAAAACTAAATGATTACTCTTACAAAAAACTAATTAATTTTCATGAATATCGTGTATGTAATAAAATATACTTTTTATCAAAATTATCTTTATGCATCCAGTATTCTTCAGCGTACAATTTATTTAACTGTAAATAAAATTATTTAATATGACTTAACATTACTTATACTTCCATTTTACGATACAGTAATATAAAAATTTTCCAAATTTTTATTCAAAAAGTCTACAAAATGTGAAATATCAATATCGCTGTAAACTATAATAGTATTTATTAAACGTTCACAAAAAAAAAAAACATAAAAAACAATACTGACATTCGTCTGCACAAATAGGATATGAAAGACATGCAAAGTGTTATCAATTGTAGGAATGTGCTGTTTTTGTGCTTTTGGAAACTCTTCACTGATCTATTACTATTGATCAATCATTAAGTACTTAAACAGCGTGTCAACTCGTTATGTTATTAGCAAACAGTTCATACGATAGTCATATAATTACCAGAAATTATATTATGAATTAAAAAATTTAAACGCACTTTGATACTTATTTCATATTTAAATACATTGCACGAAAGTAAAAAAAGAACCTTGCATATCTTATATTCAAATTTCTTAAATGGCAGCTTATGTTAATAAAGAAATGTATATGTTTATTTTATTAATACTTTAAATCCAAGGAACTGACCTGGAAGCCACTGATGGAGTATCACGCGTTACAGAAGGATCTGGACTGTGTGCTTGAAATATAGTGGATGGTGTTGCAGGATAACTACTACCAGGACCACTTTGACCATTACTTCCTACTCCTACTACGGAAGAATGTGACGGTGTTTGACCACCAATACCAGGTCCACCCCAACCAGGCACATGCGTTACCAAAAATGGCTTCACATATCCATTCGCTGATGTAGACTGATTTTCTACAACAAAATACATTTCACATAATTTCAATTCAAAGTATTCTGTAAATGAATAAGAAAAAGAAGATGCAAGTATTTACCTGTAAATGGCGTATAATATTTAGAAAAGGCTTGATCTTTCGATATGTCTGGATATAGATAAAGTAGATGTTGCAAATCGGACACACGATCAGCTAAACTGCGTATTGTAAAATCTTTGCTCGTGAATGGTTGTAACATAAAAACTTCTGTCTGATCTACAAAATGTTTAAGTCCAAATATAGAAACATTAATTGAAAAGAAAAATAACGAATCTAGTATAAAATAATAAAATGCACAAATGTACCTCCAACCCAAGCAATTGTAACACCACCAAGTTCAGAATCTGAGAAACGCATTAGAAAAGTTCCTGATGCACAATTTGCTAACATTTCTTCTGCTTGCCTTTTTCTCACAAATCCAAGTATGTAACCATCCATCCATGGATTTTTTAAATGCTCCCTGGTTAATTTCATCACAGCATAAAACCATTCCCAAAACGTGAAATTTCTTTCTGGTAATGGTTCTTTACAAAATTGTGCCCAACTCAAAAATAAACTAGAGTAATCTTGTCCACTTGCGTTCCCACCGCGAAATGCTTTTTCCGCGAGAAAACGTAGATTATCTTCTGTTAATGAACGACCTGTTGCAGATCTAAATTTAACATTTAATGCTTCAGCTACTTGACCCCATGGAACTTTATCAGGTACTGCAAATGGTACTCTTCCTGGTTCAGCAAACGCGTTATCCCATGTAACTGTAGCCCAGGCATGTGGTTCTTGATTTCCATGTACAATTACTACAACTGGTAAACTTAATGTCCAAACTTGGAATACTAATTCACCTCCTCCAACACTAAATTGTGATTGAAAGAGAAGCGAAAATTTTTCATCCATTACAGATTCCGTTCCTTTTTTCTCTGCCCTTTTGATCTTTTTCAATTGCATATTACGAAAACTTACAGAAAGTTGTCTTGTCGCCTGAGAAATAAAAATAATTACATTTTTTATTTTAATAATATTGTGAATAATTTTAGCTATTACTTTCTTGCCCTTACTTGATGATATTCCATCGTCCCTGTATTATTTAAAATTTCACCGCTAGCTTCTCCATTCTTTGCCATTTTATCACTTTTTAATAAAGCATTTGCTTGAGCTTCACTGATAATGCTCACTTTTACTTGAGGAGGAGTCATATGAACATTCAGTTTTCCACCAACAAGCAAACGTACCGTACTTGTAAAACGAGTATTGGTTTTCATTACTTGCGGTGGTTGCTTTTCTATAATAAATGTACTTGTAACTAACGAACTAAGAAGCTGTGTAATTTGGGAATTTAAAGCAGGAAGAATATCTTGCATTCCTGGTGGTTCTAATGCAAATTTTTGTTTTAAACGTTCTGCTTCTTTAATTTGTTGACGATTAAGCCAAATTAATTCAGCTAAACTTTCACACCATTCTTGAATAGAGTCCAAATTGCTGTTAAATGGTGCACCGTTTCCTGCTAATTGCTGATCCCTTTTCCATCTAAATAATTATGTTTTATTATCTTTAGAGCTTGTAATATTATTGTAAAGAAAAAAAGAAAGAGGAAGAGATCAAATAAATTTTACCTAATAAGTTCATCATCTAAAACTCTAGATTGCAAACTATTTAATCTAGTAATAGTGTCTTTCAATTTATCAGCTAATGTTAGTCGTAATTGCATTAAACCTGCTACTTTATGATTTAATAATTGTTCTTGTTGCTCTTTTTGTCTGTAATATAATTTTAGTTATTTTAATAATTTTTGTTATTTTTCATTTATGATGTTATATATATCTATAGAGTGAAGCACATGATATTTTGATTTATGTCAATATTATTGTTGTTATAAATAGACGAATAAATTCAATTGAATATCAAATGCCTCATCCTAGATATAAATACATTATTATTAATGTATTTTCTTAAGATTTTTAAAATGTGTTGAATTACCTTCTAATTTTTTTCTCCATATCTAAATTTTGTTGATTTTGTGGCTGTGTTGCAAGATGTTGAAGATGTGCATTTAGTTTAGTACATTCATGATAACTAATAGCAAATGCTTCTTGTTCTTGTTCCATTTTTCGTAAATCCTCTCCAGTTTCTTGGGTTCTACGTCGCAGAGACTCAACATGTTGGGCTATTTCAGCAACAGCATCACTAATCAATCCTACTTTTCCTCCTGCCATACTCATTAATGCACCTCCCAAATTCTCCACTTGAGCTACTAATTTCATTTCTGTCCCTAGACAATGTCTAATTATTCTGAATAATGCTGTAGGATTATGTGTATATCTCTGCTGCATTGAAAAAACATATATTGCATTAAACAATGTGTTTCAAATCAACTATTAACATTTTATTATAAAACTTACACGAAAATTTTTTGCAGCCTCCATTAATTTTAATTTTGTTAAAAACATGTCATCTGTGTTTAATGATGCTGCCTTAGTTTCTAATTCTTGAATTAAAGATCTAACAAGAGTAGCTATATATTGTTCACATTGTGGGTTATCAGGCTCTACATCAGTCCTATAATAAAAATATTGTTTTAAGAAATCTATACATTATTATAGATTTTTATATTCTACATACATAAATTTTTTAAAAAACATAATAAACTTACCACATTTTTTCTTCTATCCAAGAAGATAAAAAGTGTCGAACCTCAATTGGAAAATGTTCTCCATAAACTGACCGTACTTCTTGCAATGCATCTTGTGGTAACTGTTGTGCTTTTGCCCACAGTGACATTTTGATTGCAATTAGGAATCCTTTACCTTAAATATATTCCATTTCTAGTTAAATTATTATTTTACATTCATTAACATTAATACTTTGGCATTACGAATGTTGTATTTCAAGTAAAATATATAGAACTAGTATTGCCTGATAAAAAAAAATGCTTAATATTACTAGGCATCACATATATACTTTTAAAATGTTACTTCTGAAACTCAGATAAGAAAAATTACGTTACTTTTGAAACTCAGATAAGAAAAATTGTATAAAAAAATTGAATTAACTGAGCTTCAATTTGATTTTTTTTAATTAAATTCGAATAAAAAGTATAGTACTGAAATTCAGAAATAACAGAACATGACGTATTGCAATAACGCGTAAATAGATAAAACGGGAGGGGCAAAAGAAAAAAATGTTCACTTTAAGAATCGCTTGGACTCACCTGCTTCTAGTCCGAAGACAGAAGCAACTAGGATTTGTGCTGTATGATTCTGTTACCTATCTTTTTCAGTTTGATTTAATTCGTTGAAGATGCAACCTTTGGACTGAACAAACTTAGTCTACCGCGCAATAATTGTAAACGTAATGATTGCCGAGACCGGTCGCACGCGCAAATCGCATCAATAATTCTCCCCCTTCTGTTACTCACATCAGCGCGGACAACGGAGTGCCGCGAACGAGGAATTCCGAGAATTTCTTACCGTAAATGGCGCGACGCAAAGGGGAAAGAGTATATCACGTGACCAAGCACCAATCACACAGACGTGAGATCATGATTTTCCTAGGGACGTATTGAATCGGAAAAAATATTTCTATCTTCCATTGTAATATTTTTCCTCACTAATATATGCATTAATTGCATTTATTACCTTAATTATTAATTATTACTTTTACTTCTTTTAATTTATCAGAGAAATCACAATATTACTAACATGATAATTGTTCAATAAATCGATAACTATTAAATATGATGGGTAAAAAGAAAACAGTAAGGAAGAAAATTTGTATATGGGAATATATTGCCTCACATTTTATATATGACACAATAAACGTATAAAGAATACTTTCTTAAATGTTTACATAACAAACATTATAAAACATATAAAAATACTGGTCAATATAAGTATACAATACTTATGTAAATACTTTCATTTCAAAATGATTTTATAGTTTGGAGAATAATGGGTGGGAAAAGAAGAAATACAGCACCAGTGAGATATGTTGCTTTACTACCCATGTACCAAAAAGCTGAAATAAAAATTCTTATCTTAGTTTAAATTAGTAAGTTAAATGATTCTAAACTTTCTCTTTACCTGAAGAAGCTACAATAGGTCCACAAGCTCGTGCCAATGCTCCAAGAGAACGAAAAACACCTGTTATTGCACCTTTTTGATGATCAGGCCCAATACGTGTCACAAGAGTCATCATACATGTAACAACCATTGCAGTAGCTATAACGAATAAAAAAATAATTGATGGATATTTATTGTATTTTATACATATAAATCATAAGTGTCATGTAAATTGTAAATGTCATAGTATACTCACAAATTGCAAACAGAAGTAATCCAATTGACAATGTCAATATATCACTTGCAAAACCTAGACAAATAAAAGCTGGAATGATCAACCACAAACCCTAAAATATTTATAGAATTATATAATTTAATTAAAATAAAATTAATTTTTATCAAATATATTATATAAAGTTTTCAAATATATATACCAATTCTGCAACAGATTTTGTTTTATTGGGTGGAATCGTTCGTACCCAACTTCCTTGCAAAATTGCCATAACTAATCCAATTCCTAAAAACATCCATCCCTGTTGCATGCTTGTAAATTTAAATAGATAATGAGTTAAGAAAGTTAAGGTGAACTCCAAACCACTATATATGAACAAATACATGAAATATACACAACCCAGTGTTCTTAAATTCTTTTTGTCTGAAATATATTATATATAATCTTGATTAATCATTATAGAATTTATAATATATTAATTTTCTCATATTCTAAATCTGCTATTTCACCTTGCAAATTTAAGCCAGATACCCCATTAAACTGGAATAGATCTATAGGATTAATGTAAGTAAAAATTTCACTGACACTAGATATGAGTGTATTATTTCTACGATTTAATGGTAGAGATTCTTTTAAGTAACAAATAATAAAGAACAAGTCACTTGTTGCTAAAAAAAGAGCAAATACTGCAGGTATTATATACCAAGCCTCTTTTCTATTATCACTAAAAACCCATGAAAAAAATGCTCCTATCATTGGGCCTACTACAAAGCCTATAGAAAATGCTATACCAACAAGTGCCTGAAAATAAAATAAAAATTCATTTATTTATTCACTATTTAAATTTGTCTATTTTCAATATGTACTGTACTTATCTATATGTTTATTTTAACAAACTCTACCATTGCTTTTCCCCTTGTTTTTGGAGATGTAACATCACTGATAATAGCCATTGATAAATTAATATTTCCTTTACTAATACCTCCAACAAATCTTGCTAATACAAATATAGTAAAGTTACAAGAAAGTGCCCACAACAGGTAAGATAATGCAATACCAGTTAAACAAAATATCATCAGTGGCTTTCTTCCATATATATCTGATAATGCTCCTACTATCGGAGAGCTCAAAAATTGTAAAAAAGAATACATAGAACCAAGAAAACCTATAAGACAAATTGGGCACCTATGTTAATACATATTAATATATTAATAATATAAATAAAAGAAAAAAAAGACTAACCTCCATAAAGTACCGTATTGACCTTATCAGGAGCATCAAAAAATGTTCTTACATTTTGTATGTAATATAAAATTTTAAAATATATGCCTCTATCATCTTCTATTTCTTTATAATAGTCTAATAAGGCAGGTAACAACGGTAATATCATAGTAAATGCTAAAAGGTCCAACAATAAAGAAATAAATACTACTTGGACGGTATTATCTTTTATTTGAACCATTATTAATAATGATGTATTATAAAAGCAAAAATACTTAGTATAAAAACTTGTAAATAATACTAAAATTTAAAATACAAACATGTCACCACTATATCAAATCGACTATTAATATTATTCAATATTTCGCATATTTAAGTTTCTTTTCATTAATTAACATAATTGATAGCTAAATAATTTCATTTTCTGCATTTCACACAATACTCTTTTTAATAGCAATTAATTCTTCCCAAAAGTTTGATTTAACTAATTTAACTATGATATTTTCTATTTGTGTCATCGTAAACACTTTGAAGAATTAATTTCAACGAGTGAAAGGATTTGACCTATTTTTCATTGTAGTCCATTTTGATAATTCCTTACCGACCGTTCATACGATCAATAAGAAAGAAATCTATTTTATTACCGGATTGAAATATTTTTATTGTTCTGTCATTCAAAATAATTTACAAAATTATTTATAACTATTTCATTATTTATGAAAAAACTATTAAAAGTTAAAAGTACTTATCAAAGTACAAAACTATTAAAAGTTAAAAGTATTTATCAAAGTACTAAAGAATAAACTTTATTATAATTAACACATTAACTACTGCAATAATTTATATTTATTATATTACAAGTAAAATTGATAAAGAATGTAATTATTTACAGATTATAATTTTCTGAAATATTTTCAATTTTAATATTATTCTCAAAGTATCTTTGAAAATTAGCGGAAATAGTAAAATATTTTTTATATAAATTGTATTGTATTAATATTATATTCGTCAAATCATGATTAATCAATACTTTGTTTTTATTTGTCAGTGAAGCGAAAAATAGCACAAACAGACGCGCCCAGAAACATTATGTATGTTCAACTTCCGGTTGTTATAGACGACATAAAGTATTCGTATACACGAACACGTTTGAATTCGATCACGGATTCACTTCCTCGATGCGAACAAAGATCTTTTGAAATTCGTCTCAAAGTGTCGTTCAGAATAACCGTTTGTTAACTCTATACATTATGGGTGCATATAGATATATTCCATTAAATGCAAATATAAATCAAATGATTCATAAGACATAGTATCATTTGTTTCATTCTCCTGTCTAATTATTAATAATCTTAAAATAATAGATAAAAAAATTAACAGATATATATAAGAAATTCTTAAATAACACAAGATACATGGTTGAGAATTATCTTAATTTACACATATGTACGTAGAAAGGTTGGAGAGTATGAGAAATTAACGGAAATAACATATTTTTTCCTTTTATCATAGACGCAATTAATCCATATCCGTATTTACATGTAATGGTGAAATTTCAGAAATAATTTCGAACTATGCATAGAACAGGTGGTCTAGAAAGCAGTAGTGTTATATCCTGATGAAAATTTAAGAAAGGGATTCAACGCTTACCATCTGGGCCCTATGGTGTGAAGCACATGCTGTACATCAATGCTATTCTCCGACATGTGTCAATATATTTCAAAACTTTCTTTATTATAGATAAGATAATAAAAATAACACTATAGAAAAGAAATTGTAATCTTCTAAAAAGTTGTAAAAGGTTAATTAACGAGATTAATATTACATTGTTAATGACATAAATTGATATGATAATATTATATAAACGATACAATAGTATTATGTTATTAACGAGATAAATATTAAAAATGTAAGAAATCAAGAGAGATTATAATACAAAATTCTAATTTTGCTTTTGTCTAGAAAAAAAATTATCGATGTAGTTTGCAATATTGAATATTGATAACAAACTTTTTAATACATTTTCTTTTCGTTCAGGAAAATAAATATAACAGATAAAACCAACGAATTTGGAGTGAAATTTAAACGGAGCGTCGATAACTATCGCATCGGTTCGTTTCAACGAGAGCAGGTATGCAAACGGACAAAAGAACTGAACTTAAAATCTCGTGAGAGTTTCTGTGAAGCACAAAGGGAAAAGAAAGAAAAAGGGAGATAGGTGCAGAACAAGGTAAGCAGATGGAAAAATCTTTCGATAGGGAAAATTGACAATTTTCAAGGAAACTTTAGCTGTCGTAAATGTGCAGTGAAAATTTCGTGAACAATGAGAACAAAGAAAATTTTCGGGTACCACCGGCCTAGATACCGGCTGTATGGCAAGCTGCATCGTGTGCTGTTACACACCGTAGAAAACCCTACTGCTGGTATTATGAACTAGGTGTACGGGCCTTTCAAAATCAGACAGCCATCGTATATGCCATAAACACGAGTAGACCCTCTCTTTCATGGATTATAAATCCTCACTCTGGATAGTATTAAAGGGAAGACGATGGTCCATCAACCCCCAATACAACGAGAAGACGCGTTTGCTAGACGGTATATTGAAAACGGGATTCGAATGCTGCGATGTCGCAGTTTGAAGGGTGAGAAAAAAAAACCAACTGAAATGAACGAAGGACACAGGTAGATAGGAGGGGAAAAAGGAGAGAATGAGAAGAAAGAGGGGGGAGGGGGGGGACAGCGAATGTTCGGACAAAAATAAGGAAAGAAAGGGAAAAAGAAAGAACTAGCGAAAAAAGGATGGAACAACACGGTGGAAATAAAGAGAACAGAGGAGTACCGTATGCGTTCGACCCGCGTACATCTATATAGAGTGTATAGTACCAACATAGGAATAAGGATATGTAAGCGCGCGTGCCCGCGCAACCGACAGCAGATGCGCTCGCTGCGGCAGCTGTCCTCCTACAAGTGGTTCTCAATCACTCTCTGTTTTCAATCTTCTTTCTTCTTTTACGTACCAATGTACGTCAATGTGAAACCAAACAATGACATTAAGATAACGACTTATTTGAAAACTTATAGCAACTCAGTCGATTATCAAAGTATACCCTTCCTAAATTAAGTGTATCGTGTATCGTGTATTCTAATTTTCAAATTTATCTTTATTTTGAGTCTTGTGTGTGTGTGTGTGTGTGTGTGTGTGTGTGTGTGTATTTTTATATATTTTTATAAAATGACAGAATCAAGTATTAAATCTAATTCAGTTAATTTATAATAGATACATGTGTCAGTCGATTTTATCAACTTGCCAAAAATTAAATTGCTGTGTCCTAAATCAGTATTATGTAGTTGGATTATGTACATTGGACTTAGAATTAATTTATAATTGATAGAAATGTTCATGCAATATCACTGTTATTTCATACATTAAGGCAGACAACTTGTCTTTACAATTTAAAAAGAATTATTAAATATATATACAATATAGAAAAAAATAATATTTCGTCAAGGAATAAAGATAATCTTCAATATCAATATTAATATTTTGGATCACATGTATACGTTCAACGATTGCACGTTTGATCATTTGTAATGTTTCATATTATAAACTATAAGCTATGATTTTTAAAATAAACACGGGACCGTTTTATTTAAAAATGTCTTTAACGTACGCATAAATTTTTATTATGGATGCTCGAGAAGTGTCACTGCGCAAATTGTAATAGTCTTACTATTGTAAGATTCGACTGACCCTTTTTTCCCATAGGACACCTAGCTAACAAAAAAGACAGAACAAGAAGAACCGTATACGTCATGTACTTGACAGGCGGAGCAAAATTCAAGACAGCTGATACAATTTTGGCGGGCTTTAACGATAGATCTGCACCACAAAGTGGCCTAAGAAGGACGAAGACAAAACATAAGGTAAAAAGAAAGAATAAAGCCATTTCGAATAAATAGGAGAAAGAGCTAGGTAGTAAGAAAGTAGAAGAAGCGTGACGGAAGGAAAAAGAAAGGGAGAAAGAGAAAGAGACAGTAAGCAGAAGAAAAAGGGGAGGAAGTTGAAAGAATTAAAGGTAGAAGCCGATGAAGAAAGACGGAGAATAAAAAGAGATCAGGAAAAGGACGCGGAAAGGAAAAAGAGGGAAGCTTTAAAGCTGGTTGTTGCTGGTGTTCCTGCTTCGTTGCTGTTAAATAAGAATAAGCCCCCACTACCGGCTCTAAGGGGTACCTATATAGCTGGGGGCTTTTATGTACTTGGGACCCAAAAGGAATAAAGAGAGGAGACACCTGGTCACGAGCAGCAGTTTGTTGAGAACTCTCTGGGTGGGATGTTGTCACGTCTTTCGTGTTTCTCTTCGGTTACCTCTTCAAGAAATACAATCTCAACGGAAGAAGTTTTCAAAGTTATCGTTGTAACCGTATCGTTTCGTCGTTGTTATCGTTAATGCATTGTAAAATGTACCGTGATATGTACGTAATATCTTGTCGATAGTGTCGTGCAGTGAACGAAAAACTGATGGTTTGGTTTTCTACGTCGATTTTTTGTAACGTTTACTTCGCACTTTCCAGCTATGAAACACAAGACGAATGGGACGGGACGGGATGAGACAGTGGACGTAGTGAGGGATAAGGAAGAAAGAAGATAACCGTTGCGCGGGATATTGCAACCGAAAAAACGTTGTATTTACTTTGATTTAGGGGTTAGGATTCGTACCGGTGATATTTGTCGAAATGTGTAGATTCCTATTACCATTTACATTTGTGATGATTGTAGAATAGATGAACAAATGTTCCTTACTCATCACTTTAGTATCGTGTTTGAAAATATAAATTCCAAGACTGAGGAAACTATCCGATTAAATTTGATCAAATGTGCATAGTAGATATTATTACTAGATAGGTGAAAATTAACCAAGAAAATTATAAGGACTTCTGTAAAATGTAATTTTTAATATTGAAGTATTGTTCGAATAATGTTTAATGTAAAATTATGCAATGCGTAACCTTTATGTTAATTGTACTTGATTACATTTACAATATTTGTGTTCGAAACAATAGTGGACTTGGATTCGTGTACAAAATAACTAGCACACGACATATCGTAATTCTATAAAAAAAAGAAAACGACATGTTCAAATGTTTAACATAAATATGTCAAAAGAATTCTCTTCGGTTTGGAAAGGATTTTGAAGTCCGAATCGAAGAGGGTACAAAAGTATACCTGGTCGCAGGATAGGAAACTTTCCAGAGAACACGTGTTTACTCGAAGACCTCTTTCTAGAAATTCATAGAAGCAATTTTTCTTTCTTTTTTTTTTAAGTGTAGTGTAACTTTCTTTTTGCATATAAAAATTTCGTTATTCAATTTAAATTTATTTTGTTAGAAATATAATTTATCGCGGCACGAGGAAAGTCTTTTATTTTGCATAGAAGGTAGGCCGAGATTTGTGTCAATGTTTCAAGTAATATAATTCTCAATATTGCACTTGTCCCGGCCTATCGAAATGCATTATACTTCATCATAGAAGACGGAAGACACAACGATCGATGGATATTGAAAAAAAGAAAGAACACACCAGAAGATGATGCTAATCATTTCAGTCGAATTCGTCGAGGATACTGGCAGGTTGGGATGTGGGCATTATTTGTTGCAAGGTTAGATCAAATTGCACTCGTCCCGGCCTGCTATATCTATTCGACCTATCATCTGTTGCGCTTTTGATAACGGACTAAAATATCCTTCAGATTATTTATTCTTCGAATAATCATTAGTGTATAGTATATCATATGCCAATATATTGTAAAAATATGTTATTAAGATGTGTACTGATGTCTATTTTGCGAAATAAAAGAAAAACAAAGAAATGTTTATCTAAATAAATACATAGAATATAAATATTTGAAATGACATGTGTCAATCTTTATCTTTTACAATTTATGTGCGAATAATAAAGAATATTTTAAAAGAAATTAAAAATTAAATTCGTTCTATTTTAAATTTATCATCCCAATCCGTATATTACAAAAATTTTTTTCTTTAGTTTTAACATTAATGTTAAATATTAAAATTATCGAAATTAAAAATCGGTAGATGAATTCGTATAGTTGTTTTGTTAACTGATTCAGATTCGATAAATTCAAACAAAATTCGATAATTCTCGAAACTTTAAATCTGCTAAAGCTTTACAGATTTATTGATAAGCAATCAGTAAATTATAACTATAAACGAAAAGAAAGGGACTTTTTTATAATTGTATTCATTAAATTTCCAGAAAATTGCGTAACGGAGGAAAGTGACAACAATAGAATATTATTTCTTTCTTCGTCTTACGAAGCAATATAAATGATACGATATATAATATAATATGAATTGTTGCTTGACAGTTTGCGCTGAAGTACCGTTCGATTTTTTTTTCTACTATAATATAATACAAAGAAAAAGGGAAATTGGTTGAAAGAAGGAGAAAAGAAAAACGAGAAAACTAGGGGTCAAGTTACGTTCGATTGAATAAGAAAATACAATGAAAGTAGTGAAGCTGATGTCGTTTCTCTTGTTAGTCGGTGAAATACGAATTTTGTTTTTCATTCATATTCTTTAAGTAGAAGACGTGGTGTAAGCATCCCCTTTTAAGAGTCCCACGGTTTGAAATAAAACACCTGGCTTCTTCCCTATGTGAGTACTATATAGTAAACGCACATATACGTACAATCACATGTTAACACGTTTACGCGCACGCATATTCTCACGGCAGAGAACTGCTTCTCTTCGCGGACTGGTTTTGGCTTCCTTATAAACTTTATTCAATTCTTTGTAATATGCCAAAGGGTATACTTCAACATCCATGCGTGTATATGCACACGAATACGTGTTCCTACTATTCATATGCTAAACAATAAATGCGCTGAAAGAAATGAATCTTTATCTTGTAGATATGACTGTGCAGCTGCCATATTCATTTATTATATACATATACGTGAACACATGAGTTCAATGATAAAAAATTTTTCAGTTATAATATAGTAATAAAGTTTCAGTAATATTTTTCTTAAGGAAACTTACCTTTCATTGTTTATGCGATATCAATTTTACGACTAACTTCGTTGTAGGATCGATTAGCTATTTTGTAAAAAAATTTCATTTGATTATAATTCTGCTTTTGACATGATATATTGTTATAATGTTTATGCATAATAATATTTTTACATATCAGCGAATTGTAAATTCTATTTTTTACATTTAAGCCTTTCAAGTTTTTTTAATCGAAGTACGTCACCATTTAAATCTCAAATTCAATTTAATATCAATTATTGCATTTAATATGAATACGAATATGATTATTCGATTTTCTTTTGAAAATAAATGCGACATTTAACTGATATTCGACTTTCTTTTAGAAATAAATGCGACATTTAATTGATATTCGACTTTCTTTTAGAAATAAATGCGACATTTAACATAAGAAAATTTAGAAGTATACGAATTGTTACTATAAAGAAATAAGTATGTATAAACTAATGTTTTGAAATCTACTTTCTAAGAAAAGTAAAATTTTTTAATAAATATATAATTTTTAATATTTATTTAATATTTATATTAAACTGTTTTTTTTAAACATTTAATTTATTTGTATAAAAAATTAAATTTGTGTAAAATATTAAAATCTTTATTTTGTAATGCATAATTTAATTCTATTAATATTCTGTAAATATTATATATTATATATCATATGTTTATAATTTAGTTAACTTTATACAAAAAAAGATAAGTCTGCATATAGGCAACCAAATACATAAATATAGAAATGAAAGCTTCGTGTTGCAAGTGTATGCATACTTATGTGAGCGAGTGTATGTAGTTCTACTGAAACAATTTAGATTGATGAAAGAAAGAAATTATATTAACAAATGTATATTCACGTTTTAACTTTTGCTAACTATAATATTTAAATAACAAGATTTTCATAATCTTGTATTTAATCAAAACATTCACAATGAATCGCTTGAGATGCCTTTTAGATAGGTTAGTTAACATGATGATACAATTTGAACTTAATAGAAAAATCGAGAATGTTATAATATTATTTATTACATATACCTTTTTTTTTAGTTCCTTTTATTTATTAGTTCTTTTTATTTATACCATGTTTTTTCTAATATTATTATTTGCTTTACAGAACTTCATGGTATGAGTTAAGAAGGTTACAATCTTCATCATCAGTATCAAATTCTAAGATTAAAATACCAGCTAGAATACAACGTGACTCTACTGATATTTTACACGTAAATATATGAAAAATTTATTTTTATTCGACTATTTATTTAATTTAACAATTTTGGTTTTTTGATTTTTTTTAAAGGCCCTTGAAAGTACTATACCAAAAGATTTTATAAATCTTAGTTATATATATCATGATGATCCTTATTTATATCCAGTAAGGAAACTTGATTATCGTAATCGTGCATTGTCATACGAGGCAGGCAAAAAAGCTGCAATATGGATTCATAAAGAACATGGAGATTTATTTCCGAAACATCTCTCAGATCCAGAAATTGAAGTAAATTTTATTTAATATAGATGTAATATATACTGTTTCACAGATTTAGACATAAGTAATTTGTATTTAAGGCATTTAAGCCACCTCTGATGTATACTGATAAAAGTCAAGTATCAGAAGAAATACTTTTACACGCCATATCCAAGCGTATGGTGTCTGACGCTTTGCATATTTATAAATTGTTAGACTCCAATGTTTCTAATGAAACAAAACAATTACTTTTAGAGTTATTGTGTTTTTATAACCATGAAACTGCTGCACAGAATAATTTACATTTAGAACAATGGTTTGTCATATCCCAAGATACACATATTTGGCAGTAAGTACTAAAAGAATAATAAAAGTAAAGAATTATACTTACATCATATTAGCTTCAATAGTTTTATATTTTAGGTACACATCAGAAATTAATGAATTGTTTGGGTTTTTAATTAAACAAGATTCTTTAACAGCAGCAGTGGCATATAATGTTATGATATGTGGTTTAACAAAACACTTAAGAGTATATCAACTTTAATTTTTGCACAACTTTATATTTTTTTTAATTTTATTAATTCTAATTTATATTTTTAGACAGCTGAAGCTTGGGCTCTATATCAAAAATGTGAAGAAGAAAATATTCCATTAAATATTACTACTTATAATTACATATTATGGCTAATTCCAGATATTTTTGGCCACAAGAATGAACTGAAAATAGAAAATTTATTTAATATTATTAATATAATAAATAAAAAAAGAGTTAAGCCAAATGTTAAAACATTGAATAATGCTCTTAATGTGATTAGAGTAACAAACACAGATAATAAGAGAGAGATTGCAAAACGTTTTCTTATGGAATTTAAACGATTAAATATAAAATTTTCACTGGCATCATATTATTATATTATGAATATATTTACAGGAAACAGTAATCATATCTCATTTATAATTTATTCGTTTTAATTATGTTTATTTATATTTACAATTACTTCTCGTTGCAGACAAGAAAGGACATGATAATTTTCTGCAAATTCTACATTCAGTAGAAAATGAAACTTTTATCATTCAAGATCCAATAGATTTAAAATTTTTTAAACATGCTATGTACTTAGCTTCTATATTCAATGATAGAGAAGCTGGTGATAAGATTCATAAATTTTTTCTGGCAAAAGATAATTATAAATTTATTGCAACTGCTGCTATAGTATGTATGATTTAATTTATTGCTTTTATTATTTATTGCTTTTTTTATCTAAATATTAAACTTTACTTTTTTTTATATAGGAAAACGCTTATTATAGCTCATATTTAATGTTGGTATTGTCAACAAGTACTATTGAGGAGTTTTTTAAATTTTATGAGAATTTAGTTCCAAACGTATTTGTGCCATCAAAACGGATTTTAACAGAAATTATAGAAGCTTTTAAATATAACTCATCACCTCACTTAATGAAATATATACCAAGACTATGGTCAGACATGAATACTTATTGTCTTATAGAACCTTCAACGAAATTTATTTTATTACGTTTAATACAAATAAATATTTTACCTGCTGATTCGGTTTTAAGAACAGATCTTGTGAATATAGCTTGGGATTGTTGGAATATCATTCAGGTTGGTTCATAGTAATAAATGAAAAATAAAAAAATAAAGTGAAAAATAAAAATAAAAGATTTGTTATTTACAGAAAGAAATCAAAAAGGAAAAATATACTGCAATTGAAAATGCTGTGACAGCTTGCATAGCAATAATATTGTTACATGGTAATCGCGTAGAAGAAAGTATTAAGGTTATGACATATACTGTTAAAGAATCAAATGTATTTCTTCCAACAATGAATGAAAAACAAGTGAATGAATTATTCAACAATTACATTTTTAAAAAATGTATCGAAGGAGCTTTTGTACGTATATTCATACTTGTAATCTCGTACGTTTATTTAAATTTAAAGTATAATTTTAAGGTATTTATTTTTTTATAGCTTATTCTTGAATATTCTGTAAATTCAGGATTTCCACATATCGTTGAAATGGCTACAAAATTACAGAATCTTTCAGAATTTACAAATGTAGATCGTCAGAGATTGATTGATTTAGTGGGCGTGGAAGCATTAAATTCCTTAGATACAGAAAAATCAAATTAAATTATAATTTTGTGAGAAAATGTTTATTTTCTCACAAAATATTATGTAATTATATATTCTCTTTCCTTTTTATTGTCTTTACAATTAATAAAACTCTTAAATTATAATAGATTAAGTTACATGAAATTTATAAACTTATACTCATATACTTTAATAACTTTTGATTTTATTGCTTTTATATTTTTTTTATATAATAGATTGCTATAGTTAATATTTTTGACTAATTCTAAGTATTTACATCATAGTTGTTTTTTGGCTTTATGTATATTTCTATATCTATTTTTACTTTGATTTAATGTTTTATGTTAGTCTTACCCTATTTATAAGAAATATGGCTATATTTTTTGGCTTTTACAATGTATCTTTCGTTTGATGATCTATAGTGCGAGTATCAATGTTAAGATGTTGCTCTTAAGATTAGTTCCAGCAATGAATGAAGTGGAAAATCATTTATTATTCACTTTCTGGAGAATTTGCTTGGCAAACTCAAGTTTATATATTCATACTTTATTTGCTTATAAGTTAGGAACAATATAAATCAGGTATCATTAGTCGGGAGTATAAGCTGTAATTAATGGGTTACCATCACATACAAATTAAATGAATCTGGCAATTCTTGGTAAACGTATAATGGAAGAAATGAACGAGTGGCAAAAACAGAGAAAACCCAGATATGCGAGGAATTGTTGAAAAGTTGAGGAATAGCTGTAGAATGGTATGTACAATGATGTAAGTTAAGATAACAACAATTGTATGCCGAAAATGATTTATGAAGGATACAATAATATTCAAGGTTTATGCAATGGTATCACACCAGAAATAGTTCATGATACTGTCAACAACAGCTGATCGTGATGCTTACAGAGGTCACATGTGACCGGTCCAGGAGTATACAATGATGTCTTAAGTCGCTTTATTACTGAGAGGTATGATGATACTGTGCTGTTGTATGTAACTACATATACAGGATATGTTGTCACAAGTTTGCAAATGGAGAAAATAAGCTGATATGCTTTTATTTAGACTGTCCAATTTTTTGTTTAATTTTCTTCATACTTTTATATTATGTTTGTTGTTTCTTCTCGTTTTTGCCAGCCCAATATTTCTGTATAATTGAGTTAATTAATATGTTTAATAAGCTAAAACCATCTGTCGAATTTCCTATTTTTTGTTCTTTTTACTGTATTCATATCGCGTTTAGTGCTTTCTATAATTTCTCTTGTATCTGTTTCCGCTTCCTGTGTCTATTTCTTGTAGTAAATGTATGTTGGTTGCTTATTATTTCAATTTCTTTTCTTTTTTTCTTAGATTGTGATTTTCATTATGTTTAATTCTTTCCTTTTGGTGTATGATTCTAGATTTTCTAACAGTTTTTTCAATCTCTTTGTAGCATCTGTCACTATTGCAATCATATCTTCTGCAAATTTTCTTGGGTCTCCATTCTTTTATTTTTCCCATATTCTCTATATCTTCTGTATTCTATGTTAAATAGAATAAGACTAAGTGGGCATCTCTTTCTTACTCCTTAAAAAATTGATATTATTCCTTTATTAAATTTGTGTTATATATACAAAAATTTCAATCAATTTGTCATTCAAAGAATAAAAATTACATGCATGATTGGTATGTATTAATGTCCTTGCCCCCCTAGCTAGGGTACTTACGTTTAATAAATTAAGCTCTGTGATAGTGGGAGCTACTATTCTCTCGTCACTCAAATACTTATTTCCTGCATTGTAACATCGTAACTCACTCGTTCACGTTCACGTTCAAAGGCTAAAGTGTTACGATATTTATTGATTCAAGAATCTTGCAGACACACGAAATTTTTCTTTTTAATTTCTTTTTTATAATTTTAAAAGTTGTAATTTCTGTCTTTAGTATCAAAGTGATGGATGAGGAAGGAGACGTGCGTCTTACGTTAGAATCTGTGCGTGAATTGATAACAAAAGATGAACCTAATGTGCAGATTACCAGCTTGGAAGAAGAACTTGGTTCAGGAAGAGGTGACAATTATACATCCATGCTATATCGTGTTCGAGCAAAAGGCCGTAAACAAATAAAAAATTGTGAATGGGTCAATTATGAACGTGCGATTATTTACAAAGTTTTACCTCGATCAAGAGAACATCGTGAGGCCTTTAAAAGCGAACTTCTATTTCAAAACGAAGTAGCATTTTATACGCATGTGTGGCCTGCTTTGAATGAATTACAAACAAATGGTAGAGAGGTTTTTAGCGGAGTCGCAAAAATATACACGGCGCGAATTGATCTTATTGCTATGGAAGATTTACGAGAAAGAGGCTTTAAAATGGCAGATAGGAGGAAAGGATTACAACTTGAACATTTGAAACGAGCGCTGAAAGCTTTAGCAGGTTTTCATGCGCTCAGTTTAACTCTTAGAGAAACAAGGCAAGTCAAATAATATTTCTTTTTCTGCGCTTCTTTTTATTATGTTACGTTATTATATTCGTATAAGTATGTATATTAACGTGTACGTATGGATGTACAAGGCCGGAAGAATTTGCAAGACTGACAGACCCAAGCAGTGGTCAAGGTATACAAGAAGTTCTTTTTCGGACAGAAAACGAGGATTGGTACCGTCAATATTATCAAGTTGCTGCTAAGAATGCTATCAGAATGGTATCTGATGGTCTTCCTACTCATATGGAATTCAAAAGAATCGAAATAATGGAAAAATTACGGTCATTTCTTAATGATGATGTATTTTTTCGTACTATGAGCGAAATAACAGCCATGCAAGGTCCCCTTACTGTTTTTTGTCATGGTGATTGTTGGACTAATAATATTTTATTTAAAGACGATTTGGTATTACCAAACGAAGAAGTAAGTCTTATGTATAGATAATGTTTATTATCATTTAATAACCAGGTAAAGAATATTTTCTTTACATGTATGATCGTATCAAAATATATAAAAAAGTGTGTAAACACGTGTTATACGATTCAACTATATAGGAATCGAAGAATCAAGAAATAGTGTTTCTCGGTATAATTTTATTATTCATTAATTTATATAAGATTTTTAGATACTAACTTTTTTTGCGTCTGTTACCAATTGTCTTATACAAGTACTATTTTTTTGAATTTCTCGTTAATAAGATTTTTAGATGCTATCTCTTTCCTGCTTCTTATCAATTGTTAATTGTGTGTCTCAATATTATAACAAATATTCGTATAGTTCATAAAAATAAAAATTATTCGAATTTAATTATCGACTTAATTTTATCCAGCATCAAGCATAGAATTCTTGATAAGTATAAATAAATCGTGTTTTCTTATCGAAATAGTTAGGATTTTTATAAATTCTATTCCCATACTTATTCAATTTATTGAAACAAGGAAAGAAAGAACAGATATAAGTATAGTGCAAAAATAGTTATTTTGGTTTTCTGTTTCATTCACAAAGTACAAATAATTTGAATATGAATATCAATACTGATTAAATTTCGATTAGATTAATTTAGGGAATAGAAATTGGAAATAGTAAAATCTAGTTGAATCAAATTTTAAATTACGATTAATGACTTTACAGGTTGTTTATTTAGTTGATTTTCAACTATCTCGAGTTGGTTCACTTGCTCTTGATCTTGCGAATTTGTTGTATTGTTGTGCAAACGGAGAAATTAGACGAACGCACATGACACAACTTCTTCAACATTATCATTTTCATCTAATGTCTTCGTTACAAACGCTTAATCCAAAACAGCCACCAAAAGATCCATCCGTAATGTGGGAACTGTAAGCAACACGTGTAATATAGTACTACATATAGTAATAACACATATAGTAACATATAATAATAATATTTAACATATGTTTGTAAGAGAAAAAAGATTATGGCTAAATTTTTTTAAATTCTTAGTACATTTTTTAATCTAGCGGCTCTCGTCATTTATAGATTAAACGAGGAAATGCGGCGATGCGGGCGATTCGGTATAGGACTTGCATTGGATATGTTGCCAATTGCCACATGCGAAAGCGAAGAGGCTCCAGATTTATATGAAAAATCAGAAACAAGTGAAGGAAAACAAAATACACGAGCACCACCGCGAGGAGGAGCTGAATGTGCGCGACTTATGACTGATCTAGTTTTGGAACTCGTCCATAATCATGCTTTATAGGTTGAATTATATAAAATCTTTATGACGACTATTTGAATATCTTTCTTGTATCGCAACAAAACAAATCAAATGTAATTGTAAAATTATCGCGTAAACTATGTATATGTTTATACGCGATTAAATTATGTAAATTTCTATAAGATCTGACATTTACATGATATAAAAGTTTGTTGAAAATGTCTAGTTACATTAAATAAGAGCAAATAATAAAACGAATATTATTCTATGTTGCAAAAATACTATACTTGATACTAAAAATTTCAGTCACAATTTTTCCTGTCGCTAAAGACCTCGTAGTCAATGCGACGCTAAACCCCCATTAAAAAAAAAAAAAAAAAATTTTTCCTCCTACATTCATACTTTCTGTCAACATATAATAACACATTGTTATACTGATTAATAATTGGAATTTATAAATATGATATATACCTTACAAAAAAATTATGTTTGTTGGGGAGGTGTGTGCGATGGTGGTTGTTGACCTGGTGGTTGTGGACTTGGCGGTTGTTGTTGCTGTTGTTGTTGTGCAGCAGGTTGCCATGTAGGATGTTGATTTTGTTGCTGTTGCTGCTGCTCTTGAGCTAAACGCCCAAGTGCCTGTTGTCTAGCTCTAAATTCCGCAGCTTTCAACTGTTCCAAATGAAACTGTTGTCTTTCTGTAATGAGTTGTTGTCGCTGATATTCAAGACCTTCACGTTCTCGTTCCATTGTAGTTTCCAGTTCTTCAAAGTGACGTAATTTAATTTCCAATTTTTTCATTTGCGTTTCAACGAGCAATGCCACTAAAGATTTAATTTTACGTTCTTCTACAGCTGCCAAATGCTTTGCTTTAACAGCAGCTGCCGCTAATGCTGCTGCAGCTGCAGACTGCAGTTGAGCGTCTCGTACCACCTATAGTTCAGTGAAAAAAAAAATAAATAAATCATATAAATGACAACAGAGATGAATAATATTTAATAAAGATAATAATTTACCTTATCTTTCTTTTCTTTCGCTTCCATAGACTCAGCATCCACAGTTGATTTTGTATCTTCTTCGGTTTCTTTTAGTTCATCTTCTTTCTTTGTTATATCTAATTGACTTTGGTCAATCTCAGATTCTTTAGGTTTTTCTTGTTCCTCTTTTTTCATTTCTATAGAAGCTGTTGTTGCCGAATGTGGAGATGTAGCCACTGTTGTTGGTACGTTTCCAGTAGTTGAAGCTGGTGTATCATCTGGAGGTTCGGGTGGTCCTGTCCCAGCTATACCCGATTGTGCTAGCCCCGCGGCTGGATCAAATTTGCCTAAATAATTGGAAAATAATTAATATGACAAGGTATTATTCAAAATTATCATTTAATGCTCTAATATAATAAGAAGAAAATAAAAAAGAAAGGTAAAAGGTAAAATAAAGGTTAATTACCATCAGAATTGGCACTAGCTTGAACATTTCTCAAGTGTTGGTCCAATAAGGCTGCTGGTACTTGATCCTTAATGGCCGCAAATTCTTCCATAGCAGCTTTGGCTGCACTTGCAGCAACTCTAGGATCAACGACCGAGGCCAAAAATGCCACAGTACTCATAACTGGATTGCCAGCTTTAGAAAATGGTACTGGTTGATAAGCTAATGGACCTAAACCTTCTGGACCGCCTTCTTCTAAATATGGATCTTCTATGGGAAGCCGCAAGAAATGTAAGATACATTCATCTTGCGTTCTCGAACCAACATGTTCGCAAACTTTATTCCAATCATCTTTGTGTAATTCTAGTCCTTCTAACAGTAAAAGCGTTTCTTGTTCTGTCCAATCACGAGTAGCACCAGCAGCTTGTTTGTTTTTCAAAACCGCTGGTTTTCTCGAATACTGATCGATTTTTAATCCAAAGTTTGCCATCACCCCGGCCGTAGCTTTCTCCTCTGTTGCTAGGCTAGATGATTTTTTCTCTAAATCGAGCAATGTTTTCGCGGCAGAAGGCTGTGGTGTTTTTGGAGGATTTGGATTAACTGGGGCCAAACCTGACGGAGTATCTGACAACACATGGAAATGTGATGTCGGAGGTGGTCCCATAGGTGTCGGTCTTGATTCTGCATCCACTTGGTAGTTAATAAGTCCCCATTGTTCCAAAAACGCATGTACACGCATAATTGCACAGACATCACCTGCTAAGTTACGTCTACAAGCAGTCGATGTAATATATTCCGTAGGATTTAATCTGTAGGTGTCGATCATAAAATTTCTGTATGCGAGATAAATTTCCGGTGTTTTAGATTTATTTTTACCATTAAAAAATTCGGATAAAGCTCTCTTTTCTATGGTATGAATCGAATTGTAATCAAACCAAGCTGAGTAACTAGGAACAACAATATGATGCGTTTGCTCAGTAACATTATCTTCCGGTTCGTCTCCTTTATTCCCTTCTCCTCTTTCTTTGCTTGCGTCTCGTTCCTCCCTATCTTGAGTGCTTTGAGAACTTCCCTTATCCCCTTCCATAGGTTCATCCAAATCTGCCATATTACCAGATTTGAGCGGTTGAAGTTCGTTATCTTGTTTTTTACTGCCTGTTGTGGTCAAAGTAGAGCCACTTGTTGGAATGTTACCTTGACCAGTAACAGGAGGATTCGTAGGAGTAGCAACTACTTCTACGATCCGAGGTTCCGCCGGTGGATCTTCCATTCCTTGAGTGAGATCATCTTCCTCTTCTCCTCCGCCACGTGATTTTTTTGGAGTCGTAAGTGATGACGAAGATGAAGTACTTTGA
Organism: Frieseomelitta varia; assembly: GCF_011392965.1. Classification (NCBI taxonomy): domain Eukaryota; kingdom Metazoa; phylum Arthropoda; class Insecta; order Hymenoptera; family Apidae; genus Frieseomelitta; species Frieseomelitta varia. The sequence continues at coordinate 1,010,130 of NW_025110608.1, read as the reverse complement.
ACACCTGATGGTGCTCTCGCGCTTTTACGTTTTCCTGGTTTCGGTGACGGACTAGGAGATCGTTTTCTTTTTGGTTTTTTTGCTGAAGGTGGAGGATGAGACGGCTGAGCCATTAAATCTTCTACCGAAAGTCGGTATTTATGTATTTTCTTTTGACCGTTCTCATCTATTTCGTAGTCTTCTTCGTTCATCCATTCGTTATATTGATCTAAGTCTAACGCCCACGTTGCCGATACTTTGTATACCGATTTCATATTTGTATTTGTAAGTGTACCTTCTGGAAAGTCCCAGGGTAGATCTAATGTAGTCCAAGAATCATAACTATCCGGGAAATAATACCAATGAAGAAGGACAGATCTTTCTCGTCTCATACAAGGTCGTGCATACTCTTCTTCCATAGGATCAACTGGAGGGTAAATTATGTGTGTTGCATCTGTTTCATTTTCAACAATACTACCTTGATGTCGCCGAACTGCTTCTTTTACTTTTGCAGCTGTTGATTTATCTACATCAGGTCTAACATATACATTTGGTATAATCATACAACGATTCTGTACCAAAGCTCGTTCAGCTGCCATTAACATTTCTACTGTTCTGTCCATACGAGATCCTGACTAAAAGCCAATATTTATTTATTATGTAATTATTAAATTATGTTTATGTCATGCTTACTTTTCCAACAGGGAAATCAAATCGACGCCATCCTTGTTCTTGTTTAAAACGATATGCTGTAGCAAGAATATGACATAAGCCACCACCAGGTTTAAAATCTAAGAAACATTTCATCTACAAATTTCATAAATGTATTAGTTTCCAAAGAAATATTTTACATTCTAACAATCGAAGAATACATACAGGAAGTCTTGTCATTGGAGGTTTCGAAACATTCTTCCCTAAATTATCTTCTTGAAATTGCAATAATTGTACTACCAACGTAGCTAAACTTTTATTTGTGGGAGGATCCGTTTGGACATACTAAAAAATATTTGATAGAGGTATAAGAAAAATATTTTAAAATGTCAAAATAATTAGACAAAATTCAATACATTTCTGTGCAATGTAATTTATAAAATAAAATATTCATATGCTATATAATGAAATTATTATTTGAATGTATAAAAGCAACATTTTATCAGAAAAGAGACATAACAAATGATTAATTTACATATTACTAATGTTTATAATATCTACATTAACTTAAAAATAAAGTTATGATCTTAATAAATTACAGAGTAACAATTAGACAGAGCAACAAAACAATTGAAAAAAATATGAAGAAACTAATTCGTGTCAGAATATAGCATATAAACTAGTGAACAATTGATCATATACATATCTCGAAGCCAAACGTTTTGATGTACCTTTTTGCAGGTTTTCAACAGCCATTGTTTAATTCCATCTAATTGTGTGAGGATCTCCTGGGACTCAAAAAATTTCGTATTGGGTCCACCGTCTTTTTTAGGTCCTAACGCGAGCATTCTTTACGAAATGTTAACTTAAAAAATTGTTGGATACGCTACGTGAAAGGACAGCGCGTTTGTTGCAAACATGACACACCTCTGAAGTTGGTTCTAGCCATGTTATTCCAATACAAATATATTCCGATCTACGATTGTAAATTTCTTCGAAATCAATGATATTTCTACAACCTTATGTATGACAATTTCTAATAAAAAAAAAAAAAAGAAATATATATATTTGTTTTTCGTACGGACTTATAACCTTAACTGAATATTCATTATTAACTATGAACGAAGCAGATAATGGTTTTAACCATTGGCAAACATGTTTGTACTTAAATATAGTAACTCGAAATTATTTGATATTTGCTTGTTTCGTAGCTACTGATAATCTGGAATGGTTAAAATTAGATTTTTAAATTAAATTAGATTATTCGATGTATACGTAACGGTAATTATGTCTGATGAAGAAGATATAGATATAAATAAGAAGTTCGAAGATTTACTACTCGCTGAAGAAAATGCCCAAGATATAGGTTACAAAGAAGGTTTCGAATTTGGCAAAAAACATTTTGTAACTGCATTTCATTATGGACACCATAAAGGCAGTTCGTTAGGTGCACAATTGGGGTATTACAGTGGTATTTTGGAACAATACTTGAGTACTAACGAATGTAACACAGAGAAGAGTGTTTCCATTGCACGAAAGCTTTTGCAGGATATTTATAATGTTCCCAAATTTAATGACGAGACGGTGGATATGTTGAAAACCATAGATAATATTAAATCTCAATATGCCAAATTTTGTGCACTAGCGAAAATATGTTCGTCATACCCAGAAACGGATAAACTGAATTTTTAATTACACAAGAATATACTTAAATGAACAAAAACCAAAATAATATTACTAATGTTTTGGCTTCATATTTTTTGTTTCTCATAGTCATATTAAGTATATTATTATTATCTGTCTGAAAAAATTTATAATAAATAAATATTGTACTAAGTTCAATGTTATAAATATTGTAGTTATGTATGATGAACATTTCGACAAAGTTATATATTTCATTAATACGTATCACAAGTTGATAAATTGTCATATAGTTGATTTTGTTACTGAAAACTTATGGATGACATGTTTACCAGAAACTTTAAGATCGGAATTAGAGAAGAACGAATTAAATTGGATGAATTGGACAGAAAATGACGATTATCCTATGTTAAATAATTTTATGAAATTGGCAAAATCTTTATCTTTGCAATCATGTTCTATGGAAATAAATTCAAAAGATTTCTCAAATACATTGCCACATATTAACAATGAAAATAAATGTATGTATGAAAGTATTAAGGTAGAATTTATAAATGCAAAAAAATTACACGAGGTTGAATCCCTTGGTAATATCATTGGGGAAATTGCTGCAAAAACAAATAATTTAGTAATTGATGCTGGTGCTGGGAAAGCATATCTATCAACATTCTTAGCAGAAAATCATCAAGTTCCCGTACTTGCAATAGATTCTTCACAATTATGTAGCAATGGAGCAATTTGTAGACAGAAGAAATTACAAAAGAAACTAATACTTTCTCCTGTGCTGGTAGTTATAATAGTTAAATGTGTATTAAGTTTTTATAACATACAAATAAATCACACTTTGTTTTAGGTACGCTATGTAGTTGAAGAAATAAATGATAGAACCGATTATATAAAAATGATAAAACAAAATTTTTGCAATTGGGATATAAATAAAAATCTTATATTAACTGGTTTACATACATGTGGTTCTCTCACTGATTCAGTTATTAGAACATTTTTAGCTACGAAAGACATTAATATTTTATGCATAGTGCCTTGTTGTTATCATTTGTCAAATGAAACATTTAATAAAAAAATTAGTTTTTCTAAGAATGCTAGAATGTTAGCACAACAATCTATTGAAAGGAGCATGAAAAATAAGTTTGTACCTTCGTCATTGTTCTATAGAGCAATTTTACAAGTGACTTTTCATTCCTTGGGTATATTTGTTTTTACATTAATTTCACTCTATTTCATATAGTATACGTTATTATTTTTTTCTTTCTTAATAGGTATTTATAATGCTAAAGTAGGTCGCGGAGGACCTTTACACGATTTTCCAAGTTACGCTCAATGGGCATTTTCAAAAATTGGAATAGATTTGGAGAAGGTATAACAACATCATTATAAATATTACAGTTGTACATTTTTTTTTTTTTTAAAGAATACTTACATTCCTAGATACCATCACGGGAAACATTAACAAATACATTTCAACTTTATGCACATTTAACGAAGAAGTTTTATATATTTCAAATGTTAAGGGTACATGTTGGTCTTGTATTAGAAGCAGCCATTATGTTGGATAGAATAATATTTTTACAGAACAGTAATCAGTGTTCTAAAATTGCGATATTACGTTTATTTGATCCTATGTTATCTCCACGACGTTATGGCATCATTGCAGTAAAATAACAATGGAAAAGAAAATTAAAAACAAAGAAGAAACAATATAAATATATAAAAAATTATGCTTATAAAAAATAATTGTAAAAAAAAATAAAAAATGTTACAGTCAGTAAAAAATATTCATCAAGATTCAATTATAAATTTTGTAACATTCCAAATTATGTATCGTCTGTGTCGGCAAATTGTAGGTAATCCATAACTGAGCAGTATCCTTCTTCCTTTGCCACTGGAACTAATTTTCCAGTTGGAGATAAACCACTTTTTGTTCTACATATACTACAATTACATAAACCACGGCAAGGTGGGCAAGCCCAGTCCTGTAAAAATAATAATTATAAGAAAAAATAAATAAATAAATTATATATATATATATGAAAATATAAAACATACAGGATCTTTTAATGCAGTAACAATGTCTTCACCATATCTGCCTTTTAAACAAACTCCGCAAAATTGTCCTTTAAGTCCAATACATTCTCCTGAACGACATACAGTTTTTGTATCTAAAGTTTTCTGTCTACATTGATGACAGGTTGATCCATTGATGCTGCAATACTCTTTTAAAGAAAATTTAGTTGCAACATTAGCTAGCATTTCATCCGTAATTTCATCGACAGATGGTATGTTATTTGAGTTATAAGTAACTTTGTTCATATTGTAAATTCGTTTTTTAATTTTAACTTTGGTTTCAGACAAATTATCATTGTACTGCTCTTCGTCCGCATCGCATTCTATTTTCATTAAATCGATTGATCGTTGGAATGGTTTTGCCCACGGAAATAAAACTAACCATTTACGTTTAGCTTTTTCGGATTTAGTCAAATTGTTTTCCTTTTCTTCTCCCTTATCTTCATAAACATTCCTCGATCTACTTCTAGTATTATACCTCTTACATGAATCAAGTTCCGAGCGTTTAATTTTAAACTTGTTAATAGATCGAATTTTACGGCTTTTTGTGGATGTAGATTTTTTTGCATCTTTCGCGTCATTGTATTTTTCTTCAAGTTCCTTTATTTCGTTTGTTTTCTTTTCTAAATCATTGAAAATCTCGGCAAACTAAAAAGTTAAATACACATATACCGGTCGCTTATAGGTTAGAAATTTAAATCAGAAGTACTTACGATAGCATTTTTTTCGGCTATATTTCTTTTACGTAAATCATCATAATCATTTTCGCTCATTTTTATCAAAAATTTAATCTTCAAGGAACGTATAATAACGATAATCGAATTTTAAGGAGACGAATAAATAATAAATAATATTTTATGCTTCAATCGTATCACAAATTCTAAGAACTAACAAACATGGCCATAAATTTGGCGGGTAATATCGACCCGACATCTATAAGCATGTACCTATAGGCATAGGAAGTTATATCAGGTTGTTACTTGTAACGCAATGCACGATTTTTTTACCCACTTACAGCCATCTGACAAAAAAAAGTTTACAACAAAAGTTGAACGGTACAGGATGTACAGTAGGTGTCAATAAAAAAAATTTCGAAAACTGTTTGTTTTCATAGCTAAATCAAGGTCATTTTGGATTAAACAAATAGGAAACACATCATTTTTTTCCCACCGTATTGTAGAGAACATCGAGACGAATTTAAAACATATTTCTATTGACATGTTACTCCATTTATAATAGTGGCTGTTATCACGTGGTAAAATCTCATAGAAATCTACTTTATCGACATGGAAAAAAATAAAAAAATGTTTTAATAAAAAAAAAGTGTCTTAATTATTAAGTTTCAAAAAGTTTTTTTTGCAATCTTCATTCTTATTGAAAAGGAACCTATTTCTAAAATTTCAGCCAATTCGGTGCATGGAGTTTTCGAAAATACAGTTAAAATAAGAAGAAAGAGAAAGATCGTCAAGTTATATAATTTATCAATACAATTCTCTGTTTATCATGTAGTGATGAAAGGAACTATCTACTGTGATATTCATCACTATCCAATGCAGTTCCTGAATCTTTCGTAAAATACAAAATTGCCTTATACTGAAATGGATGATGATTCGATGTCATTTGGAGAAGAATATCACATTTATTTTCCAACTGAGACTTTTGGGCTTAAATAATAAGACGTGGTACTTTTACCGCTAATAGAGTACAATTATATCGTTTTTCTTATCTCCGATATGAATACGAATGTACGTACAATGGATAAAAATAAATATTAAGCTATGCGATAAGATTAACTATGTAGAGATGTATTTGATATATCGTATCTTCTAGAATTTGACAGTCTTGGAAAAACCTAATGTAGAACAAATATTGTTAGAGGAGGAAAACAGAAAGAGAGAAAGAGAGAGAGAAAAAGAAAAAGAGAGGATATTTCGGAGGATAGTTCGGAATAAATTCAAGAGCACAGAAGGAGAAGAGGTTCCGACTAGTCAGTCGGTCGTTGCATTCATCGATCACTGGTAGCAACGCGTAGATCCCGCTAATACGAACAATCATTTGCAAAGGTAAAGACTTACCTATAATTTAAACAAACACCGTGTTGATAGTCTGTTTTGCCACACCGATAACACGGGGGGAGGGGTACAATTGTGATAATTTTTCTGGCAAATATTAATACCTGCGGTGATAATGTCTCCTATTTCTTTTAATTTTTTTGCACTGAAGAAAAATCAAAGGGCTTTAAACTACTTTTTCAAGTGACATCAAGTGATGCAGAAGAATTGTTTTTCTTTTTAATCAGAATGATACGAAACTTGAAATATCAATAAAAAAATATCGTATTTTTGCACTGAGATACTCATACACGCAATGTCGATTTTATGAATTAAATTCTACTGATTAATGCGAGATTTCGATTAAACGATTTGTTTTTATAGAAGTACGTGAGCGGAAAGATACAAATATGATGTTCAGAAAAATTGGTGTGATATCTAGAAGGAAGGAATATCTTTTGAATCTGGTTTGCCAGGTAATAAGAAATGTCAAATCTAAAGTATGCGAAGACACAATGTATTGCGGTGCTTATAATAAAAACGTTCTTTGTCGAATTTCTCAACCTTTTAAATAATAATAATAATAATAATCGTAGGCTGAGAGAAATCGTCGATCTATAACGTCACAAGAAGTTTTCGAACGTGAATCAAAATATGGCGCTCACAACTATCATCCCCTTCCCGTTGCGTTATGCAAAGCGGAAGGAGTTTTCATGTGGGACGTTGAGGGCAAGCGCTATTATGATTTTCTGAGTGCTTATTCTGCCGTTAATCAAGGTCATTGCCACCCAAGAATTTACAAGGTTTTGATCGAACAAGCGAAGGTTTTAACATTAACTTCTCGTGCTTTTTACTCGGATGCATTAGGAGAATTCGAAGAATATGTTACGAAACTTTTCGGGTAAGCATATTCTCCTTCTCTTTCCTTTTGTTTGCATCTTTGCAATTTGCGGAGATATGCTCTCACATGTTTACACAATGTCTGCTCTCGCACCTCGCACCAGATAATCGGCCTAATTCCGCATATAACGATATACCGTTTCGTGCAATACATAAATGTTAGTAAAATATACAAATCAATGATTTGCAACTGATGATCAAAATTAATATTTATTGTTTTTCAAAAAAATTCATTTTCAGAAATCTATACGTGAAAATCTGTTATAGGAATGAAAAATAATAGACAGCAAAAAAAAATTTTAAATTTATACCATATGAATTTAAAATATAGTATTTTTCAAATTAATAACAATGTTTATTACCTTCTTAAATGTAAATTTTGTTTAAAAAGCATTACTATATTCGCTTATATCTATTTAAAATAATGTCGACAGTTTCTGTGTCAGTAGAAGGGGAATATTTTTTATCTAATTTTGTTTCTTTCCGCAAATTTATTGATTGAATTATATTTTATGAAAGATAAACAAGTGTTTGAACTCTTTTGAGCATTAATGTATATAAACTGTTTGTTTTTCAAATTCAGGTAATTTGATATATAGTGTAATTAGTATTTAGTATATAGTACATAGTAGAAATCTCTCGCAACAGAGTGGATAAAATATCTCCTATGTTTTTAATAATCAATGTTAAACGTTAAATATTTTTAAATATTTTTAAACGTTAAATATTTTTAGATAATTAAACGAAATTTCAATAATCGAATGAAATATCAAATGTTTAGATATGAGAAATGGCTTCCGATGAACACAGGAGTAGAAGGCGGAGAAACTGCTTGTAAACTAGCACGCAAATGGGCTTACACGTGTAAAGGTATACCACAATATCAAGCGAAAATTGTTTTTGCGGAAGGTAATTTTTGGGGTAGAACAATGAGTGCGATATCCTCAAGCACGGATCCTAGTAGTTATGGTGGATTTGGTCCATTCATGCCTGGATTCGAGGTGGTGCCGTACAACGATCTCGCAGCGCTTCAACAAACTTTGGCCGATCCTCATGTTTGTGCTTTCATGGTGGAACCCATCCAAGGAGAAGCTGGTGTCGTCGTACCAAAGGTATCATGATTCTATATAAAAATATTATTTTTGAATCATAAAGTGACTCGGAAAAATTAATAAGAATGTACTTAGCGTGTTCTTCTTTTCCGTAGCCTTTATATATGAAAGATTATTTCTTATTTTGATATAATATATTTAAGGATGGCTATCTGAAGGGTGTGAGAGAATTATGTACGAAGTACAACGTTTTGTGGATTGCCGACGAAGTACAAACTGGTTTAGCAAGGACAGGAAAACGATTGGCCGTAGATCATGAAAATGTAAAACCTGACATTTTGATCCTTGGAAAGGCTCTGTCCGGTGGTTTCTATCCTGTTTCTGGTGTATTAGCCAATGATTCTGTAATGTTGACTATAAAGCCTGGTGAACATGGCTCGACTTATGGTGGCAACCCTCTAGGATGCAGAGTTGCCCTTGAAGCGCTTCGCGTGCTAGAAGAAGAAAAATTAGCGGAAAATGCCGAAAAGCTCGGACATATTCTCCGAAACGAGCTTAACAAATTACCAAAGAATGTAGTTACTCTTATTCGTGGGAAGGGTCTACTTAATGCTATTGTCATCAAAGAAGATATCGATGCCATGGATGTGTGTTTAAAAATGAAAGACGAAGGTTTACTCGCGAAACCAACGCATGGTCATATAATCAGATTAGCTCCGCCGTTAGTCATCACTGAATCGCAAATAAAAGAATGCGCTGATATCATTTCTCGAGTTATTTCCCGGTATGCTAAGTAATAAATTGTATTATAAAAAAATTCTTTGAAATTTTATATTATATAATTATATCGACGAAATAGAAAGAATATGTGCTTAGTACAAAATTAATACATAGCAAAATTTTCGTTTTTGCCAATACCAGCAGACTTTCATTCTTTTTTTCATTATAGAATAGTTTACATGAGAAAGATTAAGCAGTTTTAAGAAAAACATGCAATGAATTTTTTTTTCAATGATAAATTCGAAAATTTTTATAAAAAGACCAGATATTTTACATCTTCTCCGATTTCAATACCTTACCGTTCATAAATATTGGAACATTATAGTAAATTTATTAAAACACTATGATTCTCAATCCTCTATATAATCTGGATGGATTGTAAATTAATGAAGTTAAATTCGATGAAGTTAAACTAAGGACAGGTTTAGTAAGAAAACATCGTTCGACTAGAAAGCTGTCGAAGCTGTTATCTTCCACATGCAGAGAGAAAACAATTATCCGAGTTACATACTGGTTATTAATAGCTATATGTGATATGGTTCTATCCTGTACCGTCACGAGATCAATGTTTATTCTGACGTTTGTCAGACGTTGGATCTTGGCTTAAACTTAAATGCTAATATCGCATTTGAACATTATAGGTCAACGTTGACAATTGCTTCTTTTAAGACATGCTTAACTTGTGCATTTGTCATATATAATCAATTTCCTATCGGATATTTGAAAGACGAAAACAAAAAAAAACATTAATATATTAATAATATATATTTTAATATATTAATCAAATAATCCTTTTTTTACTTGAAAGCTTCGTAATCTTTGTTGTTAGCAATTGTACACACTATAATTATAAATTTTGTTTCTCCGTTTTAGAAGAGTATGAAGCAAATAAGAAAAAATAGAAAGTTTGTGTGTATATACATATATGTATATATATATATATATATATATATATATATATAATTTCCCGCTTACGCAAGTAAATAAGTACATCTATAAGTATTTGGACATTTTTAAATTGTCGCAACTATATAAAATTTATTTTCTAATAAAATTTATTACAATATTTTTTAGTAAACCAGGATTACTCCAAATACTTACAGAGAGTTTCAGATACATCGTTTCGCGATCAGATTATTATGATATATGTATTGTTTGCAGTTTCTCGTTTGGTTTAGCATGATGGCGCCATAACGATATTTTATCAGATATGAATTCTTCAGTTACACTGTAACCTTTATTATTTTAAATCCCCCCGATACATATATCAATTATATACAAAAACATCCCGTGTAAATAAGCAATACACGTCTCCCCTACTCTTTCCGTTTTTCTCCATATAAATGTAAGACAGACTCTGAAAACACAGTAACAGGAGGTTTCTTCTCCGAATGATTCTACAACTTCAAAATTAGTTAGAATATTACACTTGAAAGTTAAAATGCAGCCGATTATAACGTCACGAATCTTTAATTTAACGAAAAGAATGAATTTAAAAAGATCTCTGAGTTCGCAAGAACTGATCGATCGTGATATGAAATATGGCGGTAGACATTTCAAACAACTTCCGGTGGTCCTCGCGAGGGGCGAAGGCGTTTATTTGTGGGACGTCGAAGGAAAACGGTATCTCGATTTTTTAGCGGGTTTCTCAACGGTCAGTCAAGGTCATTGTCATCCACGCTTGGTGAAAATAATGAGAGAACAAGTGGGGAAGCTCGCTCACACGTCCAGAGCTTTTTATTCGGAGCCTCATGGTGCATTAGCAGAATATTTGACGAAGCTTTTGGGTTGGGATAAATTCTTGCCGATGAATACTGGTATGAGAAAAAAAAGAAAAATGGAAAATAAATTGAAAGTGTTATATATAATTATTTGAACAACACATATTCCTTTTAGGTATACTTTACACTTTACTTCTAACAACAAGTTCTTTGTTATCTATTGTTAACACATATGATTCTTTAATTTAATTGAGGCAATTTAAATTATTTACGCAGCGTCCACCGACATTTTCAAAGTCGTTCGAATGGTTATGAGCAGCAGTATAATTATAATGATTATAAAAATTAAAGTCACTGTAGTAAAGTAAATGAGTGTTCGAATTTTTTGAGTGACAATGCATGTGCGCATAGCGAGTAAAATTAAAAAAATTAAAAATTAAAATACATAAATATATTTATTACAGGAGTTGAGGCAGCTGAAACCGCTGTTAAGGTGGCTAGGCGTTGGGGTTATAGAATAAAGAAGATACCTTCAGAACAGGCAACCGTTGTCTTTGCAAAAAATAACTTTTGGGGACGTTCTATAGCTGCGTTGTCTGCATCTACAGACCCAAATTGCTATATCGATTTCGGACCTTATGTTCCCCGCTTCGACAAAGTGCCATATAATGATCTTAAAGCTTTGGAAGAAAAATTTGAACAAGATCCAACCATTTGCGCGTACATGATGGAACCAATTCAAGGAGAAGCTGGTGTCGTGATACCTGATGTAAGTTATTTTCATTTTTAACAAAATTTGTATAGAATGATAGTAAAAAATTATCGTAAAATTAATTGCAGTAGAATTTCATTTATTTAAACTCATCGGGGAACAAACAATTCAAATAAGGAAAATATATATTCGAATAAAATCGACTGGAATTCATTTAACTTTGTTATTCTCCTGACTTTTCTCACGCTTGTGTATCTTCAGATATACATTGTCTTTTCAAATTTTGAAAAATTTTATTCATAAAAAGCACAGTATGACAAAAGGTAATAAAATTTAAACGTATATAATTAACTTATTTCGAATTATATAGACCAGAGAACAATAATTTCAATAATTGGAGTTCGGATGAATGGAGTTCTATTTTTATTGTAAAATTTTTTGAAAGAACATTTCTTGATCTTTCCAAATCCTAAACTTTCATATGCAGGATGGTTACTTGAAAGGTGTACGAGATCTGTGCAACAAATACAACGTATTATGGATTGCTGACGAAATCCAAACTGGTTTATGTAGAACAGGCAAACGATTGGCGGTAAATCACGAAAATCAACGACCAGATATTCTCGTATTAGGAAAAGCATTGTCTGGAGGGTTATATCCTGTTTCTGGTATTTTAGCGGACGAACAGGTAAGTGCAATTTTCAAGATCGAATCTTTTCCTAGTCTGAGAGAAAAGTTGTTTTTTTATTACTTACTAATAACGAAAACACATTTTTCTGAGAATTTGATAAGATTTATGATCAGTTTTATCGAAAATCTGATTCCAACCCTATTTCAATTATTTCATTAAAATGAAAATGTAAATTATTCTAATAACGATATGTTAAAGTACAATGTCGCATGTATGTATATCATTGAATGTGAAAAGATTAAAAATTCGCATAAACAAGTATTAAACATAACGTAACATTAATTCAATCTAAATCTACCATTTTGTCAGATAATTATGTGCTTAGAAACCGGGTCCCACGGTAGCACTTTCGGTGGAAGTCCACTTGGTAATAGAGTCGCTCTAGAAGCAGTTAAAATTTTGGAAGAAGAAAATCTTGCAGAGAACGCGTACAAGCTTGGAGAAATTCTACGAAAGGAATTACAAAAACTTCCGAAAGACATAGTGGTAGAATTTCGAGGTCGAGGCCTGTTGGCTGGTTTAGTGATCAATAAAGGTATTTCTTTAAGTCTGTGATGATATACATTGCTTACTTCGCTTAATTTCTAATATTCTTCAGATTTTGCCGAAGGATGGGATATTTGTTTGAAATTGAAAGAAGCAGGTTTGCTGTCTAGACCCGCACATAGTCAAATAATAAGAATATCACCTCCACTCACGATCACAAAAGAACAACTTCAAGAAGGTCTTCACATACTCACCACTGTCCTTAAAAACTACAAATGAATTAGTTATCATTATACAGGTAACTCTCTTATAGGTTTATACAAATCTATCATCTTGCAATGAAAAATCATAACTCTTAATCTTCCTGCCTTAAAAAAAGTATATAATAATATAAAGTATCATCTATTTTTGTAAATAAATAATTGATTTCTAAAAAATAAATTTACTTTTAAGTTGCTCCTATTTGACATTGATAAGACAACGAACTAATTATACGAATTATATTTAATATGATAGTATGATGTCAATATAAAATATCTTTAATTAAGATAGAGGAAATAAGTGATTGACGACAATATTAAAAAGTTATATACATAGAACTGTATATTTGTAAGATGATATGTACATACGAAAGTCGTATACATATCAATTAAGTATGCGATTCGTGTCTTTTTAAGTGCCTCGTGAGGCTAAACGCTTGAGAAAACAATTGATTACATTGATGGCATTTGTACGATTTCGTACCATTGTGCAAAATCAGATGTCTCTTCAAATGATTCGCGAGTTTAAATCGTTTCCCACACAATCGACACTGATGTTGCCTAACGGTAGTGTGAGATACTTCATGATTTTTCAAATGGCTCGACTGCGAGAAGCGCTTTCCACATACTTTGCATTCGAAAGGTTTTACTTTCGTGTGAATTCTCATATGTTCCGCGAGATTGCCTTTTTGTACGAAACATTTATTGCAATACTCGCACTTGTGTGGCCTCGTTGCTTTGTGCGTTCGCAAGTGAATCTTCAGATTGTAATTTCGGCTAAATGTCTTATCGCATATTTCGCATCGTACCAGACCTTTTCCAGTGTGAAGTCGTTCGTGAGCTTTCAGATTTTTTAGTAGACGGAATTTTTTCTTGCAGTTGACGCATTCGAAAGTTTTGTTCTCTTCGATTTTCGCGTTGTTGTTACTGCTTCGTTTGTGTGTTTTCAAGTGTTCCCGTAGATAAGATGGATATGCAAATATTTTATCGCACATTTTACATGGATGTACATTAGTTTTCGTGTGTAGACGCATATGAGCATTTAGTTTGCTCTTTGACGAGTAACCTTTCTCGCAACTGAGACATTTGAAAGGTTGTTGGCCAGAGTGAGAGAATCGATGTGTTAACAATTTTGATTTTTGAGAAAATGACTTGGAGCATACATCACATTTGTACTTTTTCATCTGTACAGTTACAGAATGTCCGTTTTCGATTTGCTGCTTGCTATAATTAAGATTTGAAGAGTATGACTGATATCTATCGATGCTTTCTCTGTTGTCCGTACGTTCGAAACTTTTCACAAATTTTGCAGCACGACAGTTATCTATGTTGTACGAATCTGAATCAGGTATCGTTGTATTTCTTATTCGAGAGCTACATTCTCGAACTTCGTCTCCTAGATCCATATTTTCTGGAAATCCCAAGGTTTGCATCTCGTTATTGTCGTTTGTCGTTGACCTGTGATAAGACAAGTTCTGAATAGAATTCCCAACAGAATTAATCGATCTCTCGTAACTTAGGTTTTGTGGAATTTGATTTGAATTCTCACAGATATCTATATTCTCGTTATCGCAGGGCATTTCAATGCTTTCCGAAGTGTGAGTAATACTATGACTAATTAATTGAGTCCTATTGGTGAACGTGCGATTGCACAGAGAACAGTGTAGCGCGCAAGCAGCTCGAGTAGGATTTTCTCCATTTGTTGGAATCATTTGCATCACGTTCGATCTAATTAATGGAGATAGCTGCGTATGTTGAATGCTCTCATGAGTTAAATTAGAGCTTAGGTGACCAAAGTTAAAATTGAAGTATGGATTCTGCGATTCTACTATGTGCATATGTTGCATTGGTATATCATCTTGAACAAAAGGCAAATGTGATCTGCTGTGGGCACAGAGATCCTGGTAGTTTGTAAATACTGCTCCACATTCTATGCATTTCAAAGTCTTATGGGAGTTTTGAATAGGCATAAAACCTTGATTTTGTTGGTATAATTTGTAACCTGCAGCATATGATGTTAGACCTGAAACCTGTATTTCAAAAGTTCATATTCTTTTCTAAATGAGATGCGCATGTGGTCATGAATAGACTGTGAATGTTTATGCAATTTTATACTTTTATAAAGATAATTTAAGTGAAACCTAAGTGAAAAATTATTTTATTTACATAGTATTATAAGAAATATTATATTTTGAATATTTTATATATTTTTTGTATATTACATGCATTATGCTTGTGTTTGCATTTTCAAATTTTTCATAAATGCATAAAAATCCTCAGTCTAATGATGAATAAAAGTATAGACATATAGCACCAGATTTTCTTATAAAACTATACATATATAGAAAGTAAGACTCAATATAGATACTTGTACAAAATTCAGGTTGAAACATTCAATCAAGTCTATTTAGAATGCGATTTGAACAAAAATAATGAAGAAAGTGATGTGATTCTTACTTCAGGCAAGATCTTAAAAGAAGATTTGATCTATATCAGACATCGTGGTAAATCCTATTACCTTTAAAACAGCTTGTCTTAATGCTCTGTCAGCTGCACGACATTGTTCTCTGTACAATAGAGCTGATTCCGCTCTGGTTACACAACGGTCGCACATTTTCTCTGGAAGACCATCGCCTTGCCAAACCTGATTTCAGATGTAGAAAAATCAAGTTTCATATTCGTTCTAATCAAACAATCACGAGTTTGAAAATGTGTATTACTTCGAGACAGGAGAGAGATCGTAATTTAGCAGCAAGAGACGACTCGGCCGGACCCACGAATAAACAAACCATTTTGTCGCCATCCTCTCTTAGACATGTACGACATAATTTACCAATATTTTCGCTGTCAATTTCTTTCGTAACGATAAACATCTTTATGCTTTGACAGCTAACCTCAAAAGTTGACTGACGCGAACTTCTCGCGACTCATAGGTTAGGATTTTGTTTTGACGTTTATAAATTGCGTAACAGTAGATGTCACTGATGAAGCCGTTCGATTATTATAAAACAGAATTTGTAAATATTTATACATCATAGAAAAACAAGAGCGAGAAGTCATATCTGTTAAAATGTTTGTTAAATTAAATATATAGTTTTTTGCTATTAGCAAGCCTAGAGAAATTGAAATGTTAGCACTGCATAGGAGTGGAAGGGTGGAATTAATCTTTATTGCTGTCTTTATCGAACAATAATAAAAATAAATATTTTTGAACGAAATAAACTCAAGTTTGTTAAAGTGGAGACTTCACTCATTAAAACAAAATCAAGTTAATTATTCTACATTTTTTTTCTCGAAATTATAACAGTTTAAAGTATCGATCATTTTTCATCTAGTGTATGAATATTTTCGAAGTATAAAAATATTTTTTTTAAGAATTTCTCATGAATTTTGTGTATTTAGATCAGAATTTTTTATTTTTAGTCTCATTGTCAGTTAACATATCGTGTGAAATGCGCGCGTGTCAGGTTAAATTAATTAGAGATTACAGCGCCCCAGTGCTGAGTATACTTCTCGAACATATCGATATTTCTCACGATCGATTTTTAAACGGAAAGAATGGCGGAAGGTAGCACATTTCGTTTCTAAAGAAGAAAGTGTTATCCAAAAAAGTCATTCAGAAGGAAGTGTCATTCAGAAATTCTCAGGTAAAAATTTAAATCAATAGTTATTAGATTTGTATTTGTGTTGTGTATTTTTTTTAAGATAAAACGTGCATTTATACGTTATTAATAGTATCATTTAATTAATACGCGTATATTTAACAATTAATTGAGCATTACGGTAACGAAATCGTGTAATACTTTGAAACTTTTCGTGTCGATTTTATTTCAATCGTCGATTTCACTCGTACGGTTACCGGTAGCTTATCTCGTACATTTCTTTAGTAGAATTTGAGGTGATTATCGTTTCATTTTTACATATTTGCCTTCATTTGATATATTTGTTCTAACTTTTGGTTTATTTTTGTGCAGGTTATTCCTTGATTCCAGAGATAAGATAGAACACATAGACGCCACAATTTAATGGACACTCTGATATTGTTTGACGGAAATTTGGTAACATTTCATTTATTTTTGGTATACACAAACGATTAATGCGTAATTAATTATTCAAAGCAAAATTTTTCACGCGTTTTTCATAATACTATTTTTTAAGTACATTTGATTTGTGAAACATTTTTGGATACTTATAACATTTGACGTGATATATTATTAATGTGCATACTTCTTACTCTAATAATGAACATTTAGAATACAATACTCGTCTTTCATTTACAGTATTCAGTATTGAGATATACTCTATTAATTTACAACTAATATCTTTAATACATATTCAAGTTTCATCATCATGTTTACAATCATGTTCTAGAAAAATAGCAGTATTTTCTAAATGAACTTATCCTCTGCCCTCCTCCAACTAATCCAACTTTATTTTCAGAAAATTTTAGTGACCGCGCGCAATGCGGTCGGTAGAGTCAGTGTTTGTTGCGAAATATTTTTATATTTTTCTGAGCAAAATGGCTCTCATTAGATTAAATAATCAATTCATTTAAATTATAATTCGTGAGATTGGAGTCAGTGAGTTCGTCGATTATTACTTAAACGCGCGCATTGATAGTCTTTTATTTTTCTTTTTTTGTATTTTTTCTTGTTCAGTGTTCGTTTTCGAGATATAGAGTCAGTGCTCAAGAGGATAAGGCCTCTCCAGGACATCAAGATTGTAAGTTATATATTGTACTTTAATTTACTCAATTTTTCAAATTTAACAACGGAGTATAATGTTTGATGTTTTGTTACAGATCTTCTACACTTCCCCTAATCTTCCAAGAATCACATGATGCTTCAAAAGCTAAAAATGTAAGTACTTTAGCACGGTGTATTTAAATTCTTCATAGTTTTCTTTCTACTGAAATCGAATGTAAAATTAAAATTATAAAATAAAAGCACTTAAAATTATTAGTCCCAATTTTTATCATTATTAAAATTTAAATTTTCACAAATATTGTATTTTTAAAAACAAAATATTTTATGTTTTTTAAGAAATTTTTCACGGCGTTCTCCATGGAATTCTCAGTGGTATTTACTTGATGAGAGTCTTTACGATAACTTTCCCTGCTCCAGTGCAGCATCGATGACAACGTTCTTCACATCTATCGCGTGAGTCGCATGCATTTATGTTCCTCCGGTCACTCAATCATGTCGTAGGACGAAAGGTCCGAATCGGCACGGGTGACTGGTTGTATACGTAGAGTTTTTGATGAGCATAGTGACCGCGGGTATATTTTATACCCGTGAGTAGTAACATTTTTTTCAGGTTTTTTCATGTATTAGATCAGGATAGGGCTTCTTGCACATCGCGATTTTAACAATTAGGATATATACATTTATTGTAATTGCTTATAAAATCAAAATATCTTCAGTATAAATATTTCCAAAAGTAAAATATCCATATGAATAGATAAATTATAAATATTTATAAATAATTATTATTAAAACGACTCCGTTTGAGCATTTCATAGTAGAAAAGACGAATATCCTCCTTCGTAGCTTTGAAAGATGCAGTTATTACTTGATACTGCTGATATATTTTGTTATAGTAATTAATAATTAATAATTTTCAATTTCATCTACCCTTTTATAATGCTATTAAATGATTTAATTAATTAAGTTTTATAATCATGAACTTTAATAGAATTTGAAACATAATAGATTGGGATTTTTTCCGCAAAAATATGTATGAAATTTTATGTGCAAGAAGCTATTTCGTGATAGACAGATTTTTGAATCAAAGCAACAAGTTTGGATACTGCTTTCGAAAATGTGCTTTGATGAAGAAGTCGTCTGAGATTATTTCTATCAATATTTAATTTAGAGTCAATTGTTAGATTGTTCATGGTATTTTTTTTTTTTAACAAATTATTCATTGTCTTTATTCTCTTGCAATTTGAATAATTTCTGAAAGAGTAGAGTCATTACAGTTTGAAATAAAATAATACAATAGTCCGTTAGATACAAATTATATAAATTAATCATTTTTTCAGTTCAGGATTTTCAGGTTTAATCCCTTCCGTGTCCATTGTCAGGATCTCACTCACGTGCCCAGGTGCTACTTGGGTGGGTGAAAGACATTGAGCACGATGACCATAGTTTGTAATTTTATAAAAAATTTCTCAGCGACTGACAATATGTTAGCGTATCGTGCACGACGTATTTTCTTCATGTGTGTGTGGTTAGGATGTGGAATTGCGTCGTTTCTATTGTTTCATTCATTACAAATATTTGATGTATGAATTTATTATAATAATACCTATTAAATACACTACAATTACATTAATAATTATACAATCAATTATAATAATAATTCCATGTCAACTTGGACATGTAATTTCTATAAAAATTATATGTATTCTATCTCAGTTATTAATATCTCACATATAGTTGTAAACGTGTTTCAATCACGTTTTACGCAATGATTGCTAGCCATTGTCAGTCGATTTCAGGAAAATGGTACGTAAATTAGAGTGTGAAAGTTGTATGTTAAGCTCGGGTGTCGGAGACGTCCCGGGACGTTCTCCCTAGTTTAGGTCTGCGCCCGAGTGGTATGTGTGAGAATCGTGGTATGAGTGTGTTGGTGTGCCTGTTTTGTTATTTTTTAAATATAGAGCGACTGATTAGGATAGGTAGCTTACTTTCTGGAGTGCCTGTGTTTAATTATAAGTAGGTAGGGCCGGGCAGGTTGGCACA
The DNA here is from genome assembly GCF_011392965.1 of Frieseomelitta varia. Lineage (NCBI taxonomy): Eukaryota > Metazoa > Arthropoda > Insecta > Hymenoptera > Apidae > Frieseomelitta > Frieseomelitta varia. The sequence goes on along the minus strand of NW_025110608.1, from coordinate 990,378 downwards.
GTCTTTGGTCGCGTGTCCAACCTGTTTCAGGAAATCTAATTTGAAAAATCGACAATGAAATTGGTACAATGGAACATGCCACTTGTTTCTGGTTTTACTCTTCGATTTTTCGAATTTAGTATCGCGGTCGCGGTCGCGAATAGGTCGCGAGTAGGTCCCGAAACGAACGTTTATGTAGGTATTGCTCGAGTACGCACGTACGAACGGACAACGATCACTACGATCGATGACCGTCCATGTGCATTGAGGTCAGCTTTTGCGATTTATATTATTATCTCACTTTTATAAGTTATATTTTAGTTTGCGATTAGAAAGACTCGAGCTAGATGTAAGTTTCAGCGGGCATTGCGCTCGAAGAAAGAAGTGGCTAGATGCCGAAGAGGCCCGGCAAACTGCCACGAAGAGGGTCACAACAAATGGCTTCTTATCTTCTGGATCATTTAAATGATTCCATAGCATGGGAAGTCATTCTCGTTACTACTTTGTCACTGTGCTCTTTTAGTATTTGTAGTTGTATTTTTTTTCTTCTCCATCATTGTTCATCTTCTTTGGGCAAATCGCGTTTTTTCTTGCTAGTGTTGCGAGAAATCGTTTACAGGTTGAATTAGAGTTACGAAATAGTTCCGCGCCTGTTTATTAGTGTTGCGAGAAATTTGATTACGGTTTAAATTAGAGTTGCGAAAAAATGATAATCGTGTTTGTTTTAGAGTTGCGAATTATGATTTCGCGATTGGTTTGAATTTTTGTAGTATTAATAGTAAAATTTATCTTGCTTTATTGTTTTAAATTAAATTATAGAGTCATTGCTTTTAATTAATTTTAGAGTGTTAAAATATTTGAAATAGCTTTTTGTTCATACAGTTTTGTATTGTTCATAATAATTTTCATTGAATTTAGTTTTAGAGTTAGTGTTGCGGCATTATTTCATCGCGATTTCCAATTACTTTTACTCTTAATTTGCGATATTGTTCAAATTAGTTTTTCTCTTATATTAATGTTGCGATAATGAATGATCGCGTTTCTTGAAGTAGCGTTGCGTTTATAAAATTCTTCCACTGGATTCGTGGAAAGTTGTTCCTGCTTTTAGATCATCTGATGCAATTACAAGAGCTGTACAGAGATGGCCATTCATCAGTAACCTCCAATATCATTGTACTGGACACGTCGCAATTAGTATTGCATATTTTTAAACATGAGTACATAGATAGCGTAGTTATTTTCGAGAATTTTAAATATAACGAAGCACTTTTCGCGTTTGATTTTGAAAATTTCCTACCTCACAATTAGTAAAGTAATGTTACGAAACAAGATGAAGTTTGTTGCTCGGGTTTGTAATGTAGATAATCCCTTTAGTTATTGTATTGTTGAGAAGGAACTGTTTTTTAGTAACTCTTCTGACTACTGTATCGGTTTTTTTTTCAGTGGTTCTTCTGATTACTGTGTCGCAATTCTCTTTTCAGTAATACTTTTGGCTCTTGTTTTAGATTCGCAGCACCTCCACGTGGTGCAATCGATATTATTTGATATATAATTACTAATTGCATTATTATATGGCTAAACAATTAATTGCATAACTGATACAATTATGTGGCACGAACTGATTGGCTGCGATCTCGGTTAGGTGTTTATGTAAATATACACATCCATTAGATTAATGAAAAATAAATAATATGTAGTTTTGATATATGGGTAACTAATTTGTAAGCGTATGAAAAATATTTCATCTGAATGTATATGTTTTTCGTACAAAAATATTTTAGAAAGTCTAGGATTAATTATTTCTTCTACAATGAGGGTTGTTCTTTCTTTTTTTTTTAATTTCTCTCATATTATATCGAATTTTTGATAAAATTTATTTGAGCTGGCAGGCTCTTTAATATTTTATTAATAACGTTAAAATTTTAATTTACTATATGAAAGAAAATCATCTTAATACCTTAAAACATGGATAGAGCTCTTTCTGATATATGATAGAATGATTTCGGTTAATTATTAGCTTCACATTTTGATATTAAAAATTTAATAGCACTGTAATGGATTTTAAAAATCATGTTTCTGACGCATTTATTACTTGATCAACTTTGATCGGTTTATTTTATATAGTTTCCCAACTTACTGCTATTTAAGCATAGAGTGCGCTAAAAAACCAATGATTTTTTATTACATATATTGATATTCCAGAGTATGAGACACGAAATCCCATAAAATGCTTGATCTAGTCATATATCTCGTCTGTGTCTTCAATATAAGGGACACGAAAAAACATTGAATATTTGGTCTATCCTAGTTAGTTAATAGTGATAGGCGAAGTTAAGCAGTGTTTAGACGGTAGCACCATCAGACAAGGGGCACAATAGATTAGGGGATAAGGACAGAGATAAATTTTTAGTTCCACGAGATTCGTTTCATGATTTGATTGACTAAATTTTTATTTGTAAAAGAACTACTTCAAAGAATTAATTTATGAACTTTTACAGTTGTATCTTTGTTTTTAGATTCTCAACTTTCTTTTATATTTGTTCTAAGAAATGCTTTTATAAGGATTTGAAATTTCTATTCAGATTGAAGGAGCGCAATGTGTAATTAATACATTGACTGCCATGTGAAATGTGTTTCACAGAATTTAATTTTTATTTAAATATTGTTACAGAAAAAAATGGAATTTACAATAAAATCGCATTTTTTATTTTTAATAATTAATTATTTTTACTTCAAATTTTTATTGTGGCAGTCAAAGTATTAATTTAAGATAAAAAATAATTTTAAATAAACTTTAAGATAAAAAATAATTTTAAATAAAAGATAGTAAAGCATTGAAAAAATTTTATGTAACTATAAAAGAAAAGGAATTATAATGCAATTTGTATTCTTAAAAAAAAAATAGAATTATCCTTTTATGAAAATTATACTATATAGATAATATTTAGTAATATACTAAATGTTTTTTATTATTAGTACTAATAAATGTAATATTTACATTTTTTTATTATTAGTACTATAAATAGAATATTTTACTACATTTTATAGTTTATTTATCGATACAGATAATCTGCGTGAATATTACTTGCGATTTCCGATTCCCATCTGTCTCCGTTATTTAACAATTTTTCTTTATTATATAATAATTCTTCATGTGTTTCTGTCGAATATTCAAAGTTTGGACCCTAAAAAAATCTTTTATTAATTTTTAAATCTCAAGAACAAACAAATAAGTATAATTTTTTATTTTTCATTTTCGTGTTATTTAAAATAAATATAAAAAAAGAAAATATATTAGTGTTCGTTCAAATTTCAATTATGGAGATAGAATTATAATTTTTGCAGAACATATAGCAATTTTGTTCTAAAAGTACTTTCAGATCTTTGAGAAAGGAAAAGAATTTAATCTAGGAAGAACAAGTGATAAAGACATTATTTTTTGCTTTTATATACTTATTATTATTATATTATTATATTTGGATTTTTAGGTCACTTTCAAAAGAAATAAAAAAAACTGTCCAATGATGGAGCTAGATTATTAAATTTGGAAAAAATAACTATATTGAAATTTATTCAAGCTCTATTACCTCCACGATTGCATCCACAGGACAAGCTTCCTGACAGAATCCACAATATATACACTTTGTCATGTCTATATCATATCTTGTTGTACGACGAGACCCATCTGCTCTTTCCTCTGCCTCAATAGTGATTGCTTGTGCTGGACAAATTGCTTCACACAATTTACATGCAATACATCTCTCTTCACCTGAAGGATATCTAAATAAAATTAATATTCACAATAAAATTAATATTATTTATATATACAATTACTCTTAAACACTTACAGTTAAGAATAATCAAACAAATTATTAATTTTACTTATACATAAATATTACGTTAATTGAATTAAAAAATTTAAATTTTATATATTATAGATAAAATGATATTTAAAAGAACATATTCTTCGCTAAATTGTGAATATTTATATTTTTAGAGATTAATTAATAAAAAAAATTGATTAGTACCTTCTTAATGCATGTTCACCTCTAAATCTTGGACTCAATGGACCTTTCTCAAAAGGATAGTTTATTGTTGCAGGCTCAGTCAATGCGTGAGTTAGAGTAATTCCCATGCCACGAATGATTTCTAATAAGAATGTTCTCTGTGTATGATTATGAATAGGGTCTGTTGCAATACTGAAATATTTAGTTCGTACAGGTACATACAAGATTTTTGTAGAAATTTGAAGTAATTGTAAACCTGCAAAAATTATACTTTTATAAAATTAAGCATACAACTAAGATAAAATATAGATTTGTAGGTTACATATTATCAAGTACCTAAAAAATACTAGCAAATAAAAAATCTTTATTAAATTTACCTGGTTGTATAGTTTTCAGAAATGTCATGTTGGAATTTTAAATTAATTTCACTTCATGCAATCACTTTTCACAATATACACACTATTCAGTTACGGTTAGAATTACCACTATTACAATATCTTATAGTTATCCTCAAACTAAGAATACTTTTTTTCGCATTCAAAATTGATTTGCACAATATTGGACTACAGAGTATACATCTTATTCTATTCTTACATAAGGCTAATATAGGAGTTTTCCCTATATTCGTCAGCGACATCTAGGTTACTAATAATGTTCAGTTTCATTCATAATGAGTTAAGGCGAATACATAAGACTATAACTATGATTGTGATACACTATAATTTTATTTTCATTGTTTACTTGCTGCTCAAATGACTTCATCCACGACATGGATTATGATCGTTTGTAATTGTAATAATAAATGTGCTACACTTCAGTCAAGATAGTTTCTTATATAAATAGAATATGTAACACATATTTTTGTGTATGCTAGAAGCATACATAAAATGTTTAAATGTTACACAATAAATCATAAATTATTCATACTGATAAGAAATGTTGATAAAGAGATTACAAATCAGTGAAAATGGCAGAATTAATAGCGAATTTAAAAGTAGTACGGGATAAAATTAATGTTGCTTCTGCTAGAAGACCATTAGTATGTTATAAGTATCACATTTTATATAGTAATGATTAGTTTAGAATTGTATAAATATGTCAGATACATCGTATAAAAATACAAACAAGCTAGAGATAAAAACAGTAATAACTTATGTTTTTAACCTTTTTTTTGTAGGAATACAAGTATTTTGAGCCTCGTTTAGTAGCTGTGAGTAAATTTAAACCAGTTGAATTAATTGTCGATGCATATAAAGCTGGTCAAAGACATTTTGGAGAGAATTATGTCAATGAATTAGCAGAAAAGGGGAATCATTCAAGTATTTTGGAAATGTGTACAGATATATGTTGGCATTTTATTGGTCATCTTCAACGTAATAAAATAAACAAACTATTAACTACTCCAAATTTGTATATTATTGAAACAGTAGATACTGAAAAAATTGCATCAGCATTAAATGCTGCTTGGTCTAAATGTAGAACACATGAAAATTTGAAATTAAAAATAATGGTACAGGTCAATACTAGCAACGAGCAAGGTATTATATATTGTAATTTTAACTATTGGTTAATTTTAATCATTCTGATTTTACAACTTAATCAATTAAATATATTATATTTTTAGAGAAGAGTGGTTGTGAAAGAACACAAGTTTGTTCTCTTGTTCAATATATTATTGATAACTGTACAAGCTTAGAATTTGTAGGTCTTATGACAATAGGTATGTTTGGATATGATGTCACTAAAGGACCAAATCCTGACTTTTTGTGTCTGAAAGAATGTAGGGAAGAAGTATCAAAAGAATTAGGTATTGATTCAAAGAAGATAGAATTATCAATGGGAATGTCAAGTGATTATGAACATGCGGTAATTTCAATAAGAATTGTTTTTGTGCTTTCATAAAAATGTCAAAAATATATTAAAATATAATACTATATTATGCAGGTTGAATTGGGAAGTACCAATGTTAGAGTTGGTACTGCTATATTTGGAGAAAGGCCAAAAAAGGATATCTCATAAAATACATATTCCTTGTGTAATTACAAATATATTGTTTAATATTATTATATATTAAACATTAAAAACATGTCTATATGATATTGGAACATTATTGCAGATACGTTATGATGATGATAAGTTGGCCTCTATTTGTTAGTTTTTTGTTGTCATATAAAGAAATGATACGATATTCAGTTAAACTAATTTGGACGAAGTGCGTATCATTGTTTGCTTGTTTCTATCATGAATGCTCGAAAGTTTGAATTATTTCCATTGTTATTTAATGGGTACAGGCGATTGATTTCCTACCGAGTTTTTATTTAGAGCTAATAAATTTGGATTGAATATAATTGACCGATTGTTAATTGTGCGAATCATGTAATAGTTCTTATGATGGTTGGAGAAAAATTGATTTAGATTTAAGAAGAACGCGATGATTTTAAGAAAGAGAGTAGGAATGGAAATAATCGAATAAGGTTTGGAAGGCTGATAATGACATTGTTTGTTTCTAAAAATTGCAGTTTAAGCATATTTGTAACTTGATGCTAGTTTATTTTGTAGGAGCACTTTGTGTTGTAAGATGATTATATAACATTTTATTAAAAATATTACGTTACATTAAATTTGCCTATTCATTAAAATCTTAAATTTTTCTGAATTTAATAAATAACATGTCAATATATTAATACTGGCATAGATTATTCTGTTTCTGAATTATCGGCAAATTTCTTCAATATTTCTAGTCCGCCATTGGCTTTACGATAACCTGGTGCGGATGATTTTATTTTATCCATCCATTTAGCAACATTTGTGTATTTGTCGATTTCGAAACCGAAAACCTACAATCAATAATCATCGTTCAAATCTCTAATTAACTTTTCATTTTCCTAATAATTTACATTTACCTCTGATGTTGATACAGTGGCTGCTATTGCCAGATCAGCAATGGTCAAATTGCGTCCAGCGACGTAATCTTGCCCATCTAGAAATTTATCGAGTATATTAAATGCGTTTTCCAGTACCTTGTAGTGTTCTGGATTGTAATTCTTTGCTCCTCTAAACACAACTGGATACTGTAACAAATTTATTTATTAGGTATCAAAAGAATTTTAGGGTGCAGTATGTATTGTCCATTAACATGATTATGAGTTATTCTTATCATTTCCCGAAATTATTCATTTAAAAACAGTTCGGCGCGGTGTTATCTACGATTGATATTGGAAATTACCTAATAATTTTTGAATCTTATGATACTGTCTCTTTTATTTTACCTTATGAACTATAGTTTTTTTATTTAAAAAAAAAAGAAACAAGAAAAGAGAAATATGAAAATAAGAAAATAATTCATTTTGAATACTTACATAATAGTTTTTCATGCCTTTATACAAAGTACCAATGTCAAAATGTAATCGATGATTGACTAAGGCTCGACCACTCGGTGTTTGTGGATTTAAATGAACGTTTTTACTGTATTGATCAGTTAAATATGACATGATGGCGCGACTGTAATCGTTTATTAAAAGAGGCGATAAAGTACAAAAATAAGTACGATTATATTCTATTTTATGTTACATTGTTCAAACGAAATGTGCAATGTGTATTAGTTAATTGCAAACCTTTCACTCAGTTTGTAATCACCATCTACAAGAAACGGAATAGTTTTCTGTGGATTCAGCTGTAATAGAGATATCGAATGTTATTTTGACTGTTTAACATTAGAATTATATAGTTACAATCAAGTAAAATTGCATTTTGATATTGCATTAACTTAGGTGAGAATCGATTGAATAAAATGAACACAAAGAACTAAAGAAAGAAAGCCGAATAAATGCAATTTAATTTAATTACCGCGTTTTATTAATTACTTTCAGTTAATTGTTCGAAATGATGTACAATTGAGGAACCGTTTATAATGTTTCATTAATTTTTGATATTTATTTAATTTTTGATTTTTGTAATATTATCTATAATATTTCCTATATTGATCATAATAAATATTATAGAAATACATAAATTTCATACATTTCATACAATATTATATAAATATTATATATATATATATATATATATTAATAATATTATATATATATATATATTATCTCGATAATAGATATTTAATCCAATAAACTTTGTAAAGGATTTTTAATCATGCTCACCTGTTCATATTCTGGCTTTAGCTGTTCACCAGAAAATAAATCTATTTCTTTCAAATTTAAAGAAATACCAATTGCCTCAGCAGTCAAAAGTACCGCTCTGCAAGGTGAGCTTATTGGCGTGTAATACAAATCCACTGACATGATTGTTTGTTAACTAAAGGAATATATTTAATATTAGTGAATCAGTGAATCGGTTTACAACCAATGTCATATAGTATAATTAAAATTCAAGGTGGTAAAACATAATAACTAAATTATAATAAAACTCACAAAAAACCGCTGTTTTTAAAATTATTATCGCGATACTTTTTTTTGTTGTTGTCGAATAGCGTTTCATTTCCAACGAAAAAAATATTTTGCTTTCAAACTTTTGATATAGCTAGCGAAAAGTATTGAAATATTCCATTACAGACATTCTTCTTTTGAGCGTCGCCGCTTTCGTTCACAACGATTTTCGATAGAATCAATATCACTGACTAAATGAATATACACATATACGAAAGTTACAGAACTATCCTGTGTGCCTTCCTTCGCATTTAATGCGTCTCACATCACACTCCCTTCATTATTCATCAATGCCAAGAGTTATTGTGAGCGATTTTGCATTGTTTGCGTTATGAATATTCGATTTTTCTCAAGCTTTAATAAAGATTGAGAATTTGCATAGAGAAAAAATGAAGCAAAAATGAGACAGAAAAAAAAATGATGTAGCTAAAATCGAAAACAAACAAAATAAAATTTGCTTGTTGTTGTGATGAATAAAACAAGCGATGCTTAACTGAAATTTAATGGGTTTCAAACCTGCGACAAGCACAAATATGAATTTCATTTACATTTACGTATGAATTTTATCTCTTGGCCAATCGAAATGTATTTCAGTAGTTTAATTTTTTTTTCAATTAATGTAATCGATAGAGTTCTACTTTTTATATAACAAACTTAAGTACGTAGCTAAACTATGTGACAGCTTATTATCTGCTATTAACGAGCATACATGCGAAATGTGTACAAGTACAAGTAAAGTTCAAAAATATAAATAATGTAAAGAAGAAAAATGGAATATGTAATATAATAAATTGTAAATTACATTTCTTACCTGTCTTAATTGGCGTTCGTTCTAATCGCACGAAACAGTAAACGATCACGACATGCAAAGAAATAATTAATATTTTTTATAATAATGTAGTAATAATTTGTAGTATAATTTGTAATAATTTTGTAATAATGAATACAATTAGCGTGCGCTGTTAACGATTGCAACTATTATTCTTTGAGAGATATAAGTGTGATGCTTTTTTTGCGAATGATAAAAAGAAAGTACAGTACAGTTCTTCGTACGGGTGAATTGATTGTGTGTAGAACTTATGCGCTGGCACATTCGATATATATACTATATAATAGATACATTACCTATAATAGGGAGGGCAATTCCATCGCTTGGTTATAACCACAGTTAATTTTTTTGTTTTTCACTTCTGATAAATATCATTGATACAAAAATGTCATATTTTAAAATTGACACAATGACTGGAAATAGTTTCATTTACTGACTCTGTCTTTCATTTTTATTAAAGTCAGTTTCAATTCTTTTAATGAATATTGTTATTTTCGTGAGGAACATTCGTGAGGAATATTTAAATTATATTTTTCTTCAGACGAAATATTACTATCAGAATTATGTATAATAATATTAGTTTTGAAAGGGAATAAAAATGTAAGTTTCTATATGTAAATATATAGAAATCTATACATAAATTATATATGTACATAAATGTAAATATTCTACATATAAATTGTAAAATAAAAATAAAATAAATGAATAAAAAAATTAAATAATAAAAATTCTCTAAGATCTATTAAGAATATTTATTCTTGTTTGATGATGCTTTATTCATTAGGAAATGTTTAACGTAGGATTCAAAGTTTCTTCGCGAAAACAGAAAGATCTTCCTTGTTTGGCTACATCAATAAGAGAATATAAAGTATTGATTAAAAAGAATTTTTCTGATCATTGTAGTGTAATTAAAACGTACATAAAACCGTGGTCGAAGATAATTAGCAAATGAACTTCAAAAGGATGGTCACTGTTAAAGTAAATTGGCCGCATTGCGAACAGCAAGTGGCTACTATAATTACAAGGTTCATTAATTCGTATTCGATGCTGATGGCACTATTTACCATATCCTACGTGATAATACTAATTGCACCTTAAATGAGTTCGAAACAGGTTTTTCTTCTTATGTCAGTCAGTTTGACATTAATTATACTGTGCTTTTAGTTTATCTTGAAAAGCATCGGGAGTTTATTTTAAATCTTTAAGTTTATTCTTAAATTAGATTTTATTTTTAATATTTTAAGTTTCATTCTTATTTTCTTTAGCTAAGTTAAATTTTCTTACTTAACCCTTTGGACGCTTAAAACTACTAGAATACTACTAACTTAGTTAAATTTAATACTAATTGAGGAATATACGACAAAATTAAAAAACACATTTATTTTTAAACATGCATTTTTTGATATGATATTTATTCAATATATTGCAATATGTCATACTTTTTGAGACAAGTAAACTAATTATCAAGTAAACTAATTATTTTATTATTGTTGATTATGAAATTATTTGTACAATATTCAAGTACGGACTAAACACTTAAAGAGTTAATATCCCATTGCAAAATTTAGTATTCGCATACATGTTTATTATTATGTATTAATATTTCTAAAATTTAGTTTTTGCACCGAATTTCTAGAATTTATATGTTTATTATCATGTATTAATATTTCTAAAGTTTAGTTTTTAAAATCGAACTTTTACAATTTTTGAGAAAACGTAAATTTCACAGACTATATTATACGCATCGACATTTTGTTATAACGCCTTTACTACAGTGTGTATTTACGAGCGTGTTGAGGGTGGACTTGACGAACGTGGATGAGCACGAACGAACATGAACGATCAAAATGTGAATAGTGCTGTGAACATGAACGAGCATCGACGAATGCGATCTGTCACTTGTCAGTATGTTAAAGAAAAATATTCATTTGTGTTCATATAGTATGAACGAAACAATTGAACGAAACAATTGGACATTTGTATCACGTACTGCTTCATTCTCACTTATTCTCTTGCAATAACTTCTAAACGTAATATTCATTTTTTAAATTTTGTTTATTAATAGTTTACGAAATATATATTTAATGTCACAATTTTGCACGTGTTATAATACTTAGCGTATGCATACGTTAAAAATGTGTTTTTTAATTACTACTGTCAGTAATTACTACTTACATTTTTTTTCGCTAATAATAACTAAACGACAGTAATTTCGGGATCGAACATCTATTTTGAAATGACTTTATGAACTTGTGATATATTGATCTTTCGAGGTCATACATGGTCATTTATAATATCGTTCAATGTCTTCCCTCGTTGAATAGAGAGTGTTCTTTACTGTTAGAAAGGACAACTTTCGGGATTAATATTAATCTTGTGGCTGAATGATAGTTAGTTGAACCCTGTCAAAAGTTACATAGTATATAATTTATGTACCTGTGTGCATCATCACAAGTAATGAGGCTTCTTTAAATTCAAGCAGAACTTTTTAAAAATGAAAAGAATTAAAAGCACGATTCCAATGTTAATTTCTAACATTTAAATTATCTTGTGTAACGTTGTTCAATTTTTCATCACACCTTCCGACCATTGTTTAAGAACCTTTGCTCCAACATCGTTGTCTTCATATTTTGGAGCTTCTGATTTGATCCTCGCAAACCATCTTATCACGTTCTTATATTTGCTGAGATCGTAGCTGGAGACCTGTTATCAAAATAATACAACGAATGAATGTGGCTTTGCATGAATAAAGAATAGTTTCAGTTCATTTCAAGAACTTATACTTTTTTTGTTTCCAACTTTTAGAGTAGAGTTTCAATAAGGCAATGTTTTCAAGAGAATTACCTCTAATGTAGAAACAGTGACGACAATTGCTAGATCAGCGAGAGTCATGGTTTTCCCTGCCACGTAGTCTTGTCCTTCGAGGAATTTTTCAAGAAACGACAAAGCCGTGCCAATAGCTACATATTTCGTTGGATCTCTAGGGGCCTTATATATAAATATAGGGTACTATAACAAAGATTTTACGATTAACTATCTATTTGCTTCACATGTGTATATTTTAAAGTACAGTATATTACTGTTCACTTACATAGAACTAAATGAATTATTTAGAAATAATAATACTTAGTAATAGAGAAATACTAAAACTAATAATAGAGAAATTGACGTTAAAAATTATTAAGTAATGTGAAACTTACGTAATAATCTATGAAAGCTTTGTACAACGTGCATGCATCGAAATATAATCTCTGATCAACGAGCGCACGTTTCTTCGGATCCTTTGGATATAGTGAGTCGTCTTTGCCGTATTGATTTGCCAAGTATGTTATAATAGCTCGGCTAATGAAAACATGTATAATGTTTCTATTTTTATTCTATTAGTCCTATGTTTGTACACGTGTAGAATAAATGTAAAGTAAGTGTTACAAACTAAAGCAAGCCTATTACAAAATCGCGTTGGAATAATAATATAATTCTAATTCGAACAAGATTTCTATTTTTCTTTAATTTCTTTTTTACGAATCGTTATTTGAAATATTATCACGTGGCTGTATACGTCAATTTAATTGCATAAACTAAATCTAATCTAAATCGAATCTAAAAACATTTATAAAACTGCTAAATAATATTTATATATAAATTAATAAAAATATTTATACGTACAATAGCAAGTTAATGTATCAAAAAAGAAACAAGAAAAAATGTTAGATATTAAATATTGAAGTTTACATAAATTTTACCTTTCACACATGATGAAACCGTCATCATCAATTGTAGGTACCATGTGTTGTGGATTCATCTACATACATAAAGACATTAATTATATTACCAAAAGTATTGAATATAAATAAATATAATTATTTTGTGTTTTAATATCGAATTTGAATTGAAGTGTAATAGAATAACCTTCAATTTACATGAAATACTGTTGTATCATCTATGTACCTTCAAATATTCGGGTGTTAGATGTTCTAGATTCTCGAAAGAGATTTTTTTGAGATTCAGTGTGACACCAAGCGCGGCAGCTGCCAATCTAACGAGACGGCATGGAGGACTTCCTGTAGTTTCATAACTAATAATCGGCATTTTGATTTCTGTAACCACGTGCGATTCATTGTTTAAAGAATTGTTATCTCTCAATTAAATACACTCGAATGAAGCCGTTTTTTGTAAATTGTTTTTAAAATGAAAGTAACAGTTCAGATGAAACGTGATTTATTCCTTCGAATAATAATTTTTTTCTAATCTCAAAAGTAAAGATTATCTATTTATAGAGTAATAAAAAAAATGAAAAGTTAAAAATGGACTTACAAAAAAGAGTCAAATGATTGAAAAATGTCAAGCTGATATTTGTGTAACTTGGACTTGAACGTGAAATAAATCATTGCTTTTTTTATCGCGGCATATATTTATTTATGTAATATGTATTTATTTAAATAATATGACTCAACAGAGTTCTAGATAATTTTTGGAATATACTAATATAATATTATTTTAATATATTACGTAAACATTGGTTTAAATACACACGAAAAAAGAATCGAAACATGTCATCTCTGTTATACTAATAAAATAAATTGCATTATGAATTAAATTTCTTTTCATTACAACGTTAAATTATATTTATTATATTTAATTTTTGGAAGCTGCGAACGTTTTTCGTAAAACAGTATATTAATTCGCTCATTCGCAAATATTAATTATACAGCGAGAAACAGATTTTGTTTCTTATATTCAATAAAGACATAAAATGAACGATTAAAATGACATCAGAAAACACAATATATAGGAAACTCCATACCGTTTATATGTAATTGACGACGAAAACAAAAATGATTTGTGACAGATAAGTAGGGACACGCAAAGCAAATTTAAATACAAGCTTCCCAATTATGTGCCAGGAAAATTGCGTACAGTCTAAAGAAGTTAGCTCTCCAGTCTCTTTATAAATGCCAGCATATCTACTATAAATCCCCCAGCAAGAGAGCATGCGCATGTCCGATCGGTTTCAACCTGTTACGAATACGTAGTTCACCGCCATCGTCTATGCTTTTTCCCTTTGATCTTTTCCCATCTTTTTTAAATTTTCAGATCGTTAAATTTATTAGAGCTTAGATATGTTAGTAAAATGAATGAATGATATTTGTCGAAAGATATAGAATAGATTATTTCAAATCAAGTGTTTACGAGCTGTGTAAGAGACTCAAAAAAAAAAAAAAAAATCTATAAAAATATCGTACAATATCGTAAAAAATATCTTATCGTAAAAAGTAAGTGTTGATGCAAATAGTATTAAGAAGTTTTATGACTTAAAGTATTGATAGCAATGAAGATATATTAAACGTTTAAATAATTTAAGTTAAATAATTCGCGATGTTTCTCTACACTAGTACTATAAAGGATATTTGCAAGTAAGCTTAGAATTTTGAAAAACAAGTTGAGTACAGTGTGTGTAGTAATCTTTACAGAAAATTATTTGATTCCACGGTATTTTCAAACGTTTTAAAAACATGTCCTTAAAAATTAAACTTTTGTAAAAATGAGTGCACATATAGATTCATATTAGCAAGTTATAATAAATTGTAAACTAGCAATGACTAGCTTACATTAGCGAAGTGCGTCAACAACATTACAAGTTACTTGTTTTAAATTTTTAATTATTGAGCGACCTTTGATGTTACGTAAGTGACTGAGACTTAAAATTTGCACTTTATCATAACATATTCAAGCTGTTTTACATTTGCATTTACTCGTCGTATCTGTATTTTGCGTAATAATCGCGAACATTTAAACAAAATAATTGTCAAACATTTCGTGCGTATAAATAAATATTTCGTTCGTTTTGCCACGTGTAATGGGCTGCACGAGGTTCATAGACGATTGCATCGTTTTTGAGAAAGCAGTTCGATACACGGCACAATGCCAGTGCGTTCACGGGCTACGCGAATCGATCACGAGCTTGTAAACGGGCTGACCCACTTTTCCTTCGTTACCCAGCCGATTCTCGCGATGCATGCACCGTGGAAATACCGAGAGATCCAAGAAGACCGCAAATCCTTCGATTTAACGTCGCCGCGCACGTCCACGCCACCGGAAATGTAGCTCTAATCAGTTGCGGTTACAGCCATACCGTGGATGCGGAACGCTCTTTTGGAAGACGCGGATTAATTACGAATAGCACGGCAAAATTGAATTCACCCATGTAGATCGAATCGTGCGGAAAATTCACCCAGGAAAGATTCATAAGCTCCGTCTGCAATTTCGAGTCTGATACAAGCGACACCATGACGGCAGATTGAATGCACGTTACTCGGTATTAAACGATGAATCGAGATCGTTTCATTGTCTTGTAGCGGCCTATAGTCCCTCAAGTACGAATCTCGAACACCAACTTGTACAAGCCGCAAAAGTGGCTGTGCGCCTAGCGTCGAAGTCCAGCGATCTTTGACGTTAATCGTTCCGTGACGTTAATCGTTCCAGAATTCATTGTAATTTTTGATTTTGCTTTTGGTCGAAAGTAAGTTATAAGAATTGAGAGGAAATGCAATTTTACTAATTACTAATTTAATTCTTGCAAATCAATGAGCATCTACGCGAATATTCCAATTTCCTTCTGAATATTCTTTGTTCTGAATGTTCTTTGTCGAATTGCTTTTACAATATACATAAGTCTCAAGTGTTGCTAATTTTATATTACAATTAGATTTGTTTAGGAATGATTTAATCATCGAAATGATGAACCGACTGATGATTCACGATATTACAATATTTTTTTAAAATAAAATTTCAGATGTCGACAAATGATAATTAAGAAATGTTTCGTATTTATGTTATTTGATAAACTATATCGTTCAATAAACGAAACAAATTTTCTTTATCTATTAACATCAATTCCTTTACATAGTTATTATTTCATTGCAATAATAATGTGATTAAATTGTGAGATAGATAGTAAGACAGTCTTTGACGTTGTCAAGGAAAAAATGAGAATTCGATTTTTCATTTAATAGAGTAAAATTACGTTGAGAAACTATGCAGTTGTAATTTCTTAAATATTTGCTTCCCTTTCGAGAACGAGGATGAATCATTATTAAAATACTTGGCAAACTTTTCTTATAATGAAACAACTATAATATACGTAGCGATAGTTATGTATTGAATAAAATCATACCTGGTGAAAACCTTTTAGAAACATTAATTTTCTTAGTTTATTTTAAATTTATTTTCTTTTAATAAAATATCAGTAATAATATCAGTAATTTTCTTAGTTTATTTTAAATTTATTTTCTTTTAATAAAATATCAGTAATAATAAATATTGAATATTAACATTAGCAACATATATATTATGTCAAATAACTGTTTACACTACGAATGTATAAAACATGTACAAAAACTTCTATTTCAAAGATATGCACGAGATTCCGAATTATTTCTTAAACTACTTGATTTGTAAAACATTTCTAATAATTCTTCTTAATGATTCACTATTATTACGCATTCTCTTAAGGTCGTAATCATCCTTTGCGGTTTGTGATTTATTTTTACAATGGACCTACAAAATTCTTGTTTGGATATCGGATCTGCTAGAGTAAAATCGCTGTCCAATCACATAAGGTCACAATGATTAATTGCGTTTTGTTTTATTTTGCGTAATAATAACTTGTATCAAAGTGAACATCTATATATGGAAGTCTCTCTCAGACTCTGTTTTGGTAGCTAGAAGAAGAATTGACTTTGAGCGCCGTCGAGAATACGAAAGAATTTTCACACGTTGCAAGAAGTTTTCCTAACCGACCGATCGATGGGGTTAAAAATCAGAAGAAAAAATAACAACGGGCGGGAAAGCGCGGAGGAAACGGTTTGTGAAGAGAGCGAGAGTACCGAGCGATTGTGAGGCGGTTGATTTTCCGTGCAGCGGCGGCGGCGGCGGCTGCGGAAGTTTCTTCGCGGGCGTTCTCAATTTCACCGGTAAAAACATTACCTTCCCTTCAATGATTCCTCGAGGGCGATCCGCGCGGCCGCATTCGCGAAATGGACCGTGAGTTAATTAAATTCAGGAACAGGAGAATGCTATGGACCGTCGAACAGGAATTCCGGGAACGGAAGCGCAACGGGTTTTTCAGCCGGCATGCTCGGCCAGGATTCCGCAGTTTCTGCCGCATCATCGTCGAATCGTCCGCCGAAATTATTGTCCGTGTTGCGTAATTCTCGGCACGTAGCCTCACGCATGATCGGTCAACGCATGTGAAAAAAATAAAAGGGAAAAAGAAACATCTTCGATGGAAGGCGAACGAGAAAGGAAAGAAAAAGAGAGATGAGAAAGAAACATGGGAACAACAATAGAGTTTCCCTTTTATTTTCAAAGGGATTCGGAGTAACTTTGTTTTTTATTCTCTCGCGATTGGTTTATCGACGTTTGTCCGTGGTCGTTTAATTTTTTTTAGATAGGTAACATGTTATATTATATTAGGAATCGTAGAAGTGACAAATATTTGAAAATGTCACGTGCATAAATATTGCCATTGACACTAATATTACTATCCGTAAGTTTTTGTTGTTAATCGTAGCAAGTAATGTGACGAGGCTCAAGGCTGAATAATCATATTTTCGAAATAAAAAGTGCAAAGTTACAGATGACTATGCACGTGTAAAAGATCGCGATAACTGTAGATTGCACTAGTTCTTTTTTTCTCTTTTATCGATTTATTGAAAGTAGCCAATCTATAAAAAAAATCTCAGTAATAATTACAAAAGTAATTAGTAATAAAATAAGTAAAATAAAAGTGACCATACAATCAGAACCTAAGTCGTTTTCTACTTTTTGAATTTTTTTAAATATTTCAATTTCTTTGAATGATAAAAATTTTTTTGACCTTGATATAATAAATAATTTTTTTCAAAAGCCAATATAATTATTCCATACTTGTAAATACTATTCCATATTTCATAATGTTTTGTGCATGTTTTATGATAGCCAGATAAAAGTTATGCTTGTAATAATACAATATTTATTTGAGTTTAAATTTTAAACGTAATTTCATCGATTTGGTAAATGAACGCAATAGCTCATTTATTGTTATTATTGTGTAACAACTTAGTTATTCGGGACGAGTAATATATATTTTTTAATTTTTTTTACAAAAGATTTGAATTACACCAAAGTTTATTTCTATCTATAAATAAGACAAGATAACATTATATATAAAATATATAAATTATATATTTATGTCATAAATTATATATTTATATAACCGATATATTTTTATGAAATCAGATTACGTAATCTCGATGAAAACGTTTGAACATGTAATAAATTAAAAAAAAGACAATGTTTTATTTATTTAATTTAAATTAAAATTTTCACGTTAAAATTCTAAATATTGTAGATGTTTAATTTTACATAGTTAATAACGTAGATAAGTACAGTTGACTTAGGCTTTGGGAAGTGAACATCGTTCAATAGAATGACTATCGCTGACATAAATTGTCTGCATTGAACGCAGCCAATTTCATAATTTCAATGATCATTTCAATGAACGATTTTGCTTCGATTATAATTATTTCAATATTCACACGTGTCTGTCGAAATTAAGAAAAATTTTTTCTTTTTCCTTTTTTCCTTTTTATTTTTTTTTAACTTTTTTAAAGTTAATATTTACGAGTTTTACTAATTACATAAACCTTTCGCTTCAAAAAGGTGAAATGAATTACTTAGAATATGAATGATAGGTTATTTATATTTCATGTTTGCATCATTAGTGTATCCAAAATTGTACAACACTGCACGCGGAGGAATTCAAACTTAACTTTGTATAAAATGGATCTTACATCGAACATATGATACTATCTATAGTGTAACTTTATGATTAGATAAATGATAGATAACTATTTTATTTAATTTACAGATATTTATATTTACACATAATTTCAATCTTCTACATATATAAAGTCCGTTCCTGAAAAACGAGAAAAAATTAAATATTTTATAATTAATTAATATTAACTAATATTAACTATTAACAATATTAACTAATAACTAATAGATACTAATAACTGACATATTTTCTACATCGATGTTTAATCTTTTAAAAACTTTATTTATCCGTACTAACTGCGGATTGAGTTCGGCTGGAATTATATAAATGTTTTAGCATAAATGTATGTATGTTTCATACAAGAACGAACGATTCTTCGCTACGAATCGAATAAATTTCGCGTCGAGTATCTATGTAATAATTTTCGCTGAAAACAATATTTAGACACGATTGATAAATGGATTCTACTATAAAACGAAAGTCGTTGAAATGTACCGAAACTCTCTGTTTGAAACTTTGGTCGCTTGATTTGCGACAGATAATCGGAATAGGGATAAAGGAGTTGGCTGGAACACGCAAAGCAAATCTAACTGTGTACTTTTCGAGAGCTCGCGACGAGATAATTACAAACTATGTAAACGAGTTAGTTATCGAGTCTCCTTATAAATGGGATGCCGATACAACATCATTTTCAAAAGATCGATACCACAAACGTGCAAATACGTATTGAAATGATTTTATTTCATCTAACATCCTTTGTTTGTGAAGAAGTAACAATATACAGTGTGTATATTGCTATGACTACAAATTGAACATGTATATAACTAATAACATATATAATTGTGCAAACTATCAAAGTCCATTTACGAATAACATCGGTAAACTATAAAACAAATTGAAAATAGCTAAATGTTTGTACTCTATACGCAAATCCATCGCCTCACTTTCTTTCACTTTCTTTTCTATTCAACAAGACGAGGTTCTCGTTAAAGTGAAACGATGATTTACGAAACGATCTAATAGGTTTCATGTCTAATCTCGATGATCGGTGCACTGGCAACCGAGTTCACGGTTCTACCATCCTGTTGTACGACCTCAGTGTTAACTAGATTCTTGTAAATTCGATCGATACAATTCGGTAAACAATTTTGTTCCAGGCGAGTGCACATCCTCAAAACCGAATTTATCCAGAAGTTGCTTGCAACGATTGTACCAGGCTTCTACGTTGTCGTATCGGCCAATATCAAAGTCGAAGCACTGTTGACAAAGTACATATATTACACTCTGCTGATAATATCTCACCTTTTAACATTTTTTTTATTATAATATCGTTCGCTCACTGTTTCTATAATTAGGAGAGTAAGAAGGAGAATAATATTTCGTAAAACGATGATCACGATATTTTTAACAGACCAATTAGGAACAAAATGACTTTATTAATTGAAAAAGAATTAAAAGTAGTATACTTTTTTTTTTATATCAAATTGCATTGCGAAACTCAAATTTAGAATTTTAAATTTTATAAATTGAAAAGGTAAATTTTGTAAAATGTTCGATTGTTTCTTACACTGTAATATACAAGTATTGACAAGTTATAAATTACAAATCTCCAGCTCTTCAAGCCACTCTCTGTTATAACGGTTTTAATGAGGCTCGAGATAAAGATTGATGTACTCGTATCGTTAAACGATCAAAGAAAGAATATTATGTCCCGTTTTTTTTTCCCGCTGTGTTTTATCCTAACTTTGACGTCAATCTGACGTGAAATGTTTCATGTCAAGAGTTATTTTTAACCCTGAAAGCCGCTTTTTCTTGAGACATTCTTTTTTTCCTTCGTTTTACTTGTTACTTGTTACAGCATTTAAATTCACCATTGCTCCAAGTTGATAGTCCATAAAAAGTTACGTCAACGTCTCGTTTTGCAAGTTATTTAAATATCGAATGTCACTTTCGTTTTCTATTTAAATTTATATACATGCTATGTACAAATAAATATCTAATTACTGTTTATGTGCGAGAGAAATTCTAATTTTTGTACCTTCTCGAAATGCACACTTACCAATAAAACGCAAATAGTCGTGTGGATGGCAAAATCAGCGATGGTTAGAGTGTCACCAGCAACGAACTCCTTATCAGCGAGATACGTGTTTAACAAATCGCATGATTTTTCCACAGCTTGTACGTTTTCTTCGTTTAGGGAATGTGCTCCAAAGAATACTACAGGATACTAATGTATCAAGGATAAATAACTGTCGATTATGTACTATAATATAATTACTATAATTGCTATAATTAATCCGTAAATCAACGCGTATTTCTTGTGATGATTTAATTATATTAAATTTGCTATAAAACAAACATACACACAATGTGTTTCAGTTTCAAACGATCAAACTTCATGTTTGTTCTGTGATTAATGTTAAATAAATGTAGGTTTGCGAGCGCTGTACAAGAAAATTAGAAGAAAATGGAAATTAACCAACGTATATACATATACATATTTGCTGTGAGCAAAAAATAGCGTCAGCGTACTTTTTGTTCGACGCTTTGGAAATGATCGCTAGCTCGCTATCATTATTGCTAATTGAAACTCGTTGCAACAGCATATTCCATATGAACACCTTTATATTATTAAATTATTTTGAGATATTGTTAAATTATCTTGTAACGTGACAACAATGAACTCGTGTTTCATATTTCTTTTTCTTGTTTCTACTCATAGAACAAACTGATGAAATTTGATCGTCTAATCTAAAACTGTGACACCCTGTATAAACGTTGGTTCCAATCCAAATTTTTTTCATATTTAAAATTCATTAATAATAAAGTAGAATTGTTATCATACTGTCGACATCGATGCATACACATACACGCATGCTGCTATTAACAGCGAATGTTACATCACTTATTAAAGCTGTTTTTACAACAATAAGAGTATTAGAATACATACGTAACAATTAATCATGTTCTCGTGAAGCGAGCCGGCATCAAAATATAGCATTTGATCCACGATGCCTCTCTTTTTCGGATCTTTCGGATACAAAGAGTCATTCTTGGCGTACTTGCTTACTAAATATCCCATAATTGGTCGACTGTAAGCGCGTGATAATATTATGAAAGAGTAGGTTTGCTTCTGACGATAAATCATTATTTCATACCTTTCGCATAAAATAAATCCGTCGTCGTCTATCGTAGGTATTACATGCTGTGGATTTAGCTAAGGAACGTAATTATAGTATATCATTGTTTATCAACTGCATTTAATTAAAACATTCAATGTCATATTACCCTTATGTGGATTTAATTTTTTTTTTTTTTAATTTTTGAATGTACACATGCATGAAATTTTTACACGAGTAATTCATCTTTACGCTCAGAATACAATATATGTACATATATGCGTAAAAGAATATTTATTTTTTACTATCTTTGGTGAATTTGTTAGCCAAAAATTATTAGACTTACAATTGTTACATTTTTTTTTTTTTTTGAATTTCCAGCATTTAGTATAGAAATATTTTTCGACTAATTTCTTAAAAAAACTACGCACGCGTCTCTCCTTTAATTTTTCAGCAGCGGGTGTATTAATTTTTTGAGCTTGTTCATACCGCAATGTTTTTACGTTGTATAAATAGGTGCGACGTTTTAAACATTACTGTCATTCATTTATACACATTGTAATTTTTATACGAATTAATCCATTAAGGATTAACGAGTAAATTTTGTGTTAACATTTCACTTGCAATTATTTTTTCAAGGACTTATGAAATTCTGTTTTTCAACATCGTGGCTGTGAAAGAGGATTCCGACGATTCGTTTATTGACTTTTTCATTGCTATTTCTTTTACCTTCTAGATTTTACAATCGTGTAAAATTTAACCACTGGAATGATCAATTTGTAATTTTTGTTAGAATGATCAATTTGTAATTTTTGTTAGAAATTTTATAAATTTAAAACAGTGTAGAGATTTAAAAAGATTTTAAAAAGATTTTAAAGATTTAAACGATTTTTCTGATATACAAATACAAGCTTATATTTATAATTATAATATTTTATTGTATTATAAAACTTTTCCATTTTTTTTACTTTAATGTCTTTGATGGAAATTTTGTGTCTTAATCGTAGTATTAGAGGAATCGATGTGTTTCGTCTTTAATGTAAAACATCGTTATAAAACACTAATTTAATATTTTAGGAGAAACTTTTTTACAAAAATTGTAGATACTGTCATGTTTGGACTGCAGAGTTTTATGCATTTATGGGAAATTTAAGAGCGCGAAAAAAAAAAAAAGAAAAGAAAAATAGAGAACGTGCGTAATATTTAGAAATATATAAAATATCGAAATTTAATACTCGTTATAGCACTAAAGAATGGAAACAAAGCTATAGTAAGTAGATTCTATTCGTTTAATTATCTTTATGAAAGTACGAAATTGCATAAAAAATTAGTCCAAATAAAAGAGTCTAGTTATGATAATATGAAATGAAAACGAACCTTCACGAATTCAGGCTTCATGTGTTCTCCCTTTAAGGGTGAAATCGTTTTCAAGTTCAAGTGGACACCGATTGCTTTCGCCAGTAGTAGTACCGACCGGCATGGCGGGCTACACACGAAGTAGTATAAATCAATCGGCATCTTTTCAGGCCTTTCTCGTGTCAGCGGGATTCTATTCCGTCCTTTCTTTCGTTTCTGAAACGAACGTGATTACGCAAACGAGATTTTTATACGGTAGATCCGGAATAAAGAATCTTACGAATCTTTACGTTTTGCATTCGCATGTACCTCGGCTCGCATACAAATATACGTGATTACTGTGACTCAGATCCTACGGATCGGAAGGTTACTGACTGGGTCGCGCGAAATCTTATGGAAATCTTTTACGAACGTATAAGTATAATCGACGAGCGATTGTCAGACAAATTACATTTTAGATAGACAAACTCTATTATTTCTTATTACTTTGTTGTTCAGAATTCATTGAAATATCATGATATTTTTTATTCTACTCTCATGCATGTTATTGTAACACATAGAATGTGATGGTGTTATTAAAAAGCATGAGTAGAAGTGCAAGAGAAGTATCAGAGTGACTCTGGAATGTCAGAATCTAGACACTTCTCGATATTAATTTAACGAAATTACCAAAATTAAACAAGAAATGAAATTAACGCCAATTAGTATCACGAAATACTTTCCTTTATCCCTGTACTGTTTCTCCTTCAGGCGACGCATTTTCAACTCCCTCGCGACACTTTCGTTCGCGTCCGATTTAGCACGCCCGAGCGGAATGGATTTCTCTCTGGATTTCATTCGCGCGCGCGTGTTAACGATTTTCTAATTGATTGCCCGGATAACTGACTGACAAAATAACGTACCAAAACGACACGAGTCGGTTGGTCGGCTACGCCGCGGAAAATCGCATGAACAGAACGCGAATAAAGAGAGAGAGAGAGAAAGAGAGAAAGAGAGAGAGAGAGAGAGAGAGAGAGAGAGAGAGAGAGAGAGAGCAGCGAAGCAAAGCAAATACAAAAGCGTCGTCGAATGGTTGCACCGAGTTGCCATAGCGATGTCGTAATGCCAAACATAAGCGTCGAAGTGTAACGGGCGACATCGTGGGATGCGTTTCGAAGGCTGAATCGGCACGATCGATATGAAAACAAGCCTCCGGGTGGTCGCGATTGAAACTGAAAAGTAATCGCGTCGGATCGGGACAGGTTGACGGGTAGTGCCGGCTATTGTGGAAGATGGTGTAGAGGAAGGGAGGTGGGTTGGCACGGATATGGCCACGAGAGTATCGGATACGGGGATACAGGGCGCAGGTACTACCGGCTATGGTTACGAACGTCGGAACGTTGTCGGGCAACGTTGACGGTCCAGGACAGGGAAAATCGTATTAATCTGCGAACAAGCGTTTCGCCGGGCTGCAGGCGGTTACGATTGAAACCCAAAACAGCCGCGGTGTGTTTTACGATAAACGGGAACTGGGGGGTGGTGTAACAAATCCTAGGCGAAACGTTTGCAGCGAATTGTTCTATCAATTGTTTTACATACATCGGGGACCACTTGGGACAGGGTATTATTTATAGCTTGTTTCAAACCGGTGCAAAGTAATGTACAAATTAGTAGCTGCGCGTTCGTAGAGCTCGTTTCGGCGGCACGTATTTTGTCAAACGTTGGATAACATTTGCGAACCTTTGGAAAATTCTACACGACTGGAGACGAACGATTCTGTGATTTGCAATCGTTTAGGACGCAGTTCGGTTGAGATCAAACTCGCTTGTTTGGTAAGAAAATTTCGAAAATCTGCAGCAGGTGTTAGAATGTTTCGATATTTCTTCTTTTTATGTATGTAAATTTCATTCAAGTTGAAATATTTAATAAAATATCGGATGTTTGAGAAGATAACGAAGACTCATAGGCAAAGACGTTAGATTGTGCAATGTCACTTTGCTGCATAGGCTTCTGTTAAGTACCCTGTCACGGTACAGGTGTTATAAGTTAATGCTCCATCTTACCGGTAAATTTCATATAAATTCCATGAAATGCTGATATCATTCACTTGCATCACACTGCAGCATCATTTAAGATGCTACAGCGTACTTGGGAAGAAATATGGGAAGATGAAGCACGTATCAAGAGTTTCATTTCACGTGTTGATGCCACGTTATTTGAATCAATTACATATTCTATTGCTCGTAAAGATCTAATTCATATGTTTGCAAAATTGTACGAACGAAACACGTGCTATTCTGTCCTTGCTTTGGCAAATTATCGACTACCAAATTCATGTGATTATTATGCTCTCCTCGCAAATTATCAATGTCCACAAGCATGACCGTATAATAAAACTCTAGCGAAATACTAATTTCTTGTTTAAAACAAAGTGGATTTTTAGGATTAGGTTTCCCAATTTTGTTTCGAACACTGTACAAACAAGACGCTTGATACTCGCGAATCAAAGATCGTTACACGTAAAGCAACCACGGTGAATCCATTCTCGTTCATAAATTTCTTCTCGGTCGTCGTCGATCGTATTGCGTGCAAGGAGGAAAAAAGGCCAAACGAAGAGGAACGAAGAAAAATGAAGACGTAATACCATCGTGGCTGCGTCGTGTTCGAGCCGCTTTGCGAGAGATAACTCTTATAAGGATACTGGTTGTCTGGCTGGTGGCACGCGATACACGGAATTGTCGCCAGCGCTTGGGCGAACGTTTGCGTTGGCTCGTTCATCTCAATAAATTTTCTTTCATTACCGTCGTCACCTGGGGAGGCCGGGCCGCGATCTCATTTTACCGGACAATTACACGTGACTTGTTACCGCGATATAATTTTAATTGGCTGCGAGAACACATTCGGCGTCTGCGCGACTAAGAATAAACTGGCGCCGGCCATTGTAACGCACCGTGTGCGCTGTAGGCTGTCCATAAATTCATACGGTGGGATACGCGGGCTCATTGCCGCGCGCCAATTATTTCTCCGCCGGAGCATCAGCAAAACGTGTCGTTTTAACGATGTCACGGACAACTAGAAACATCGATTATTCGGCGAACGAGCATGTAATTTGGTCGCGAATGAATGCGTCCACGTGCGGCCGCGCCCTCGTTCAATTTATTCGCGTACTGCCTCGGCGACGAGTTTTCGTTTTAATCGCCATTTAAACGATTATCAACCGATGCCCGGCCCGGTAAATAAAGACCACGTCGGTCCACGGTTAACGAACTTCACGATATTTTCTGTTAACGGAGGCAACGATCGATTTATGTCCGTTACGTTAATCGATCGATCCACTTTTTCGTTCACTCTCAGTCCATCGAGTATACAGTTCGACCTGTAGATTAGGAACGAGAAGGAATTTTTTTTCTACATTTGCTATAGAATGAACTTTCGCAGAGTTTGTATGGGGATAAATTTCCTCGAATTTTTGAACATATCAATCGTTTTGACCCCGTGGTTCTCAACGTGGCGACAATTATGATTTTTTTAGAGTTTTAGGGGAGTAAGTCGAGAATGAGAAAGAATTTTTTGCATTTCTTTCTAAATGAAAATTAAATTTTCTAATTTTTTTTTTCTTTCCTGGATGTTCTTTGGAAGTTTGTTTAGACCTTGAAGTTGTAATGGCCCTTTAGGCTTCCTCCACGTCGAAAATTCACTTTTTGAATAATAAGAATTATGTGTCACATGGGTGGAGCATCAGGATTTTGGAGATGCTTAGATGAGGCATGGGACAAAAAAAGGATAAAAATATAGAATTCCTTTAGGCGAGAAGAATTTCGCTTATTATTTGCAAGAGTTTGGGATTATACAAATTGTATAATCACATAATTGATGAAAAATTTCAACATTTATTGGTATTAATTTGCAATTCGATGATTGTCGATCGTAAGAGTTAATATACTCTGTAGCTTTATTCTTGTTATAATTTTTCACTTACATTCGTATTTTCATAGCCATTGAAAACTGAAACAAAGCGACAAAATTCCGTGTGAAGAATTTATCGTATTGTTCAGTAATATTTAATCAAACAGAGGAATATCTCTCAGTAATCTCGAATGATCGAAATTCACAGTCGTTATTTTGTTATTTTGTTATTTTGAGAGTTATCGAATTTTAAAATGCTACGTGCACGATTTGATTATTCGTTGCGTTAAATATATGTACATATATATACATATAGGTTGCGTGGAAAATTTATAAATATTAGATGCGAGAAAGCATCGTTGCGAAAATATGCGAATATTTGTGGACAGATATTAAATGTACAATAACTTTAGTAAGTTTAATCAACTAGTTATACAATCGAACATACCAAGCTCGATCGTTTTCAATTCTCGTTACCAGTCCACTCATCTTGCTATTTTGTTGCTATCTGAAAGCTGTTTCCCTTTTTTCTCCATTACCGTCACCGATGTTGTTAACTGTAGCCATAGGTTATATTATATTGTTCCATCGTGCAGTGCACTTTATTCTGCATTGTATATTTTTGATGTCGTTATCAAGCAAATATAGTGCGAATATAGTATAACGTGAATACCAGTCTCAAAATTTTTTATTCAAAACAAATTCTCTTTTTACGTTTTGTGACAGAAATCTTAAAATTCCAAGTACTTTTAATAAAATTGACAGAAGTTGTTTTAATCTATAAATGAAATCACTTTTTAAACTATTGATTATTTCAGACAAATCTT
This sequence comes from Frieseomelitta varia, assembly GCF_011392965.1. Classification (NCBI taxonomy): domain Eukaryota; kingdom Metazoa; phylum Arthropoda; class Insecta; order Hymenoptera; family Apidae; genus Frieseomelitta; species Frieseomelitta varia. Next base: position 962,117 of record NW_025110608.1, on the reverse strand, counting down.
GTTACGTTTCGACGAGGGAGTAATTCGATGAAATTTATTTGTAAAGGTGTTTCAGAGATTTTAAAGTCAATTTAATTTTTTAAAATTAAACTCTAATTTTCTATACCCCAATAGATGCATCTTTTTATTCTAAATAAAGAAGTATTGATATATTTCGGAAAACTATTAGTTTTGGGAGATATTTTGACTAAGACTATCTTTAATAATTACTCAATTTTTTTCTACTTAAAATATGCTACAAGATTCATACGTATATTGCGTGATCTACGTAATTGAATAAAATTTTATTTTCTCCTCTTCAAATTAAATGAATAATTCCTACGTTTGATGATCATAATTCTTGCGTCAACAAATTAAATTAAAAATTCATGGTGAAAACATTGGTTTAATCGGCCGAGTTTAATTATAGTCACATTGATTTTTGGAGTTAGTGAAACGGCAATTTAGCCGAAATTAGCTCAATAAATTTCAATTACCACTACTGCACGCAGAGCTATCAAATCTTCTGGTTCATTTTACACGCACGTTGAGGAGTCATTTTTAATTTTGTCGTTTGCTATTATATCATTATTATCAATTTCACCAGTTTTTGTCACGGATTACTTTATTTCCACGCCGAACAAATACTCCCACTTATATTTTACATTTCTTTTTTATCTCAGACGATTTTAAAACTTTTATTACAAATCATATTTCCAAACAGAGATGCTTAGTGCTTTTTAATCAAACGATAGAAATACCTTCGCAATTTATACCACTTCGTCCAGAGAAAGATTTCTTCATCCCTCTAGAAACAGCTATTGTACTCGACTTATTTTTGCCCTGTGTCCAATCACGCTGTTACTTACCGCCTTGTATAATTGGCAAAGTTTAGCCAATTTCTAGAAGTCTCGGAGACATTCCCGAACGCAATCGCTGCAATGAAACAATGTCCAGCTTCCGGTGAAATTCGCCGGAAAGAAATCCCATCTGTTTCTGGTCGATCGTGGTCGACGCACAAACCAACCGAGTCCCTCTGCGTGTAATAACTCAAATCATCTGTAATACGTAGCAATCGCTCGTGCTTCGTCAATTATTTACGCGTTGCCATTCGCTGCTGACGAATGCCACGAGGTTCGATTTGTTGGAAGTGTAACGAGACGGAACGAACGATAAAGCGGCAAGCCCGGCGCGGATCTAATACCTACCGTTGGTACGATCAAACCTTCGGATCGTTTACGTTCGAACGTTGGATTCGATTCGGAGAGATTCTCTCGTCGAATCTTAAAAATCTCCGTACGTCGACGCGGACACGTTCGGAGCGAAGCGAGCGGGAACTCGCGTGATAACAAGAGAACAAAGAGAACGGTTGCAAAGCTGGGTCGATCGGCCGGCCGTCCATTAAATCCGCGGAATGATATTGATAACCGCTATCGCGTCTGGCCGACCGTCGATAACGTCGCGGAATGATTTTGCATCTGGTAGTCGGTGGTCGGCTCGCTGACCTGGCCTCCAGTCTCGCCCCGAACTCGCGCGTTGACCGAGTTATCGTAGCTAGCGCCGGGCGTGTCTGCGCTGTAACTATCGATTAAGCGAGCGAATCCACTCGAATGGAAAATGGAATAGCCGCGATCGTTCTCGGCTCATCGACGCCGTCATGGAAATGCGGCATCTAGCCCGAGATAGCCTAGCCGCTTTCGTTTCGATCCTCGTTCCCGCTCTGACGCTCGCGCCCATCCTCGTGTGATTGCCCAGGCGACCCGTCCCACTCCTCCAGCTTCGTTAATTTCCCATTCTCTGTATTTCTCGCCGATCGTCTCTTCCTCGTTTCATTCGTTCGTTTGTTCGTTCGTTTGTTCGTACGGACAATCGATGACGAATACGTTGAATCGTTTTGCGCTGCGATCGGTAGACCGCTGGCTGCCTTTAGTCAATGGTTTTATTAGTCGCGGCTCAGGTGCGCGATTGTCATTCTCTCAGCGGCGAAATTTCGGAAATTTATTTCCGGCCAACTGCGACCGCGAGAGTACGAAAGTGTGCTACGTAGCGCGGCGTTTCTCGCCTCGGCAACAACGTCGCCGATGTTTGAGTACCGTCGGTAGTTGGATTTGCGCTGGGAATCCAGTACAATCCCGTGAATATTTCATTTGTAGAAATAGCTTTGTTCGGTAGGTTATGAATAATTCGAAGACTTCGATGGAAGGCCTGGTTTAATTTTTATGACGGTCGATGCTGCATACCAACGGAGATCATTTGCCCGTTGCCGATTCGAAACGATGCGCTTTGGTGAGAGAGCCCGCTAATATACATCTTTCTGCGCCGATTGACTGGCGATCGATCGGATTTAATTGTTCGATACGAGGTCGAAACAGGCCAAACAGTTTCTTTGCTCCACGTGTTCCATTTGAGGGTGTTGAACGAGAAGCGATGACCAATCAGTTACTATTTGCAGATGTCGAATATTTATATTTGAACGCTTATTGTAGGAGAACGTGGGAGAATAGTGTAGAACGAGAGACGACTATTAAGATTATATTGGCAGAATTTGAAATGTATGCAGAATTTACAATATAGTAATGGACGAAAGAAAGTTTTTATAATATACAAAGTTAATATGCAATGTTAACAAAATAATTTATACATATGTCCGAGTATAAAATATTGCAGTTTCGATCAGGTAATATTAGTAATCAAGTCACCAAGTGACGAATATATCGACTCTATCGCCGAATATTGTGGTCTTATTACAGACTGGACGTTTCTACTTACGTCCTGGTATATCCCACGAGTGTAAGTGTAAAGAGGTTGAGAGGCAAATATATCATAGTTTTAGAACATGGTATTTAACAAGAATAATGAACAAATATATTCGGACTACTATTGTCAATGTCAAGTATATATTATTGACACGTTTATAGTATCCTTATTGTAATCTTTCTTTTGTCCACCAGTGTATATTTAGTAAAGAATTAATATGTAGCACGAATAGCCAGTTTAAAGAGTGTATAATAAATGTTTAAAAATGATTCCACTTTATATTGAGGTTTATTGGTAAACTGGGTTTATATTGAGGTTTTCACACGTATATTTGTGACACGTATATCTGCTTGTATTAAATATTTTTTTAACGAAATGTCCAAATGTTTTATTTAAAACATTTGATATATTTATAAAAAGCAACTATATATATATTCATACATGATTTGAGAGAAGCAAAAAACCTATAATTAAAGTATAAGTCTTATTTATAATTGATTCGTTTATGCGCGTAATGATACTTTCTATTTCAAATTACGAATATCCCATAGGAATAAAGCAGATGACATAAGAAACGATATTTCTAGAGATTAAAAGCTTGGAATGAATATTACATTTTATGTAATGGGTGCATGCGAGAAATTCTGTAATAAAGTCAAATACGTTATTGGCAGTTGTATTACGTTCTCTATTGAATGAGTAACGAGCACGAGAATGCGTAACAAAAGGTATAAAATTACCTCAACTTGTATTTCGTTGTGCTTCGCGAATAGATGCGAGGAACAAAAAATACATTACATTCATCGAGTGTAGGTATTTTTGAAAAAAAAGGACACTATACGCGTTAATATTTTTTATTATTGAGATTTCGCTACGCTCTATTGTCTGGAAAAAATTATTAGAACGTACGTACTTCGTTAAATGTTGAAACGCCGCGTACATTGAGTGTAGGCATTTTCAAAAAGAAAAAAAAAAAAAAGAAAAACAAACATTGCACGCGTTAATATTTCTTACAATGCTATGAAAATTTTGTTACGCCCTGTAACTTGTCGCAGTATTTTGAAAAAAAAAATTACAAATTATTAACTTAGATATGGAAACGAACTTGCAAATTGGAATTAAAATTAATATAAATATTTAACGCTCGTCGCTTGTCGCATCTCGTACGAGAATATATATCAGTTCAAATGTACCGTGCGATAGTTAACCGGTTGTTCACCACATCGTCGAGATCATGTTTACGCCGCGTTATTTTCGCTCGAACAAACATATTCGTGTCAGAATCGTGTATTATTAGCAATAGCTGAACAGCTTTAACAAACTTGTCTAATTACCGACACGATTATCGTCAAAAGTTTCATTCGTACGAAACACGTTGTCGATAAATATTTCACAACGGGTGTTACCTGGCAAATGTCGGGGTACCATTGGGTTTCGTCATTATTCAGATTATGTGCAAATAACACGACGCGAGTCGAAACGGAGGCAAATTAAAAAGTCACAAAATATTTCCAACGACGTTAAAGCAATGTCTGCCGTATCATTCAACTCCACGCTGTTTTTATCAACGAGACGCGAAACGCATTTCCCACGACGAATGCAGCAGTTGCTGCGCGATATTTTTTCATCTAATTAGCGGGGCACAGCTTCGCCAACAATTCTTTGCATTCCCGCTTAAGCGGGAGGGGGTAAACGTTTCGGCGAAATTAATCCATCGCTACATTCAAACACCATCCATATTCTAGACCGTGGGTTAATTAACATCTAAATTTCCATCGTTGCCCGCCTTAATTGATCCACTTTATTACACATTCTAGGGGAACGGGAGGAGGTGGAGAAGGAGGAGGAGGAGGAGGAGGTGGGAGGTGGAGACTGGTTTATACGAGGTGGTCGGCCGCCGTTCTCGAAAACATGCGCCGATCGCTTTCATCGATATCCCGTTAAGGGCAGATGTATTTTACGAGCACGGCCACCGGCCAAAAGTGATAAATTTTCAACCGGCCGAGCTTCGATTATACAACCATATTCAACCCTCTTTTCTCTGTCTCCTTCCACACGTTTCCATCTGTCTCGTCGAACTAACCGTGTTTTCGTTACCCGAGCGCCACGAAACTCCTTTGTAATCTCTCTCTCTCTCTCTCTTTCGATCGTAACGTAATGAGATTTGCACCGTGGTTACTTTGTAGCTGGTTGTCGACAAAGCTCAGCGACGAGACGAAATCTGCGTCTCGGCGATCGTCACGATAACAACAGAGGTTTCCCGAGATTAATGAAATCAAAAAAACGATGAGATAAAAGCACGGGCCAAGGCATGCTCGGCGTTCGTATACTATATTCGTTGCTCGATAGCGAGGGAGGCTGCAGGGCGACCGATACGAACGGGCAGAGGTAAAAGATCAAAGGCTTTCGTTGACTAACAGCACGGCCATCGGCGCGGCTACGTTTCGAAGTCCAGGACCGCCGGCAACATCGACCGCCAAGATGTGCGGGACAAGAAGAGTAGGGACCATCTTTCTCCCCAGGAGGATGCCAGCTACCTTTTCTATACATCTGCAATCTGTTCTCTCTTCGTTGTCAGCGGGGAGAAGTAGCAAAGATATTACGAGTTTCAACGAGTTCCGCAGAGTTACGAACTGTCTTGCCAGGCGACGCGTTAGTTTCCGCCTGCTTTCACAAGCTACGCTGTCAGGGGAATTGGCTGTTACGAGATACGCTTGTTATTCCGTATCCGGTGTGACGGGCCTGCTGGAATTTTAAGCCTTCGCTCTCTGTCAAACTGGCATCGCGACATATGTAAAGTAAGTAATACGGAGGGAACGTGAAGTAGTTTTAAATCAGGTCGTCGAGTCGCGTGATTAGTTAGTACTACGTTGTGGCCAGGAAACGATATTACTTGCCGATAATGTTGACTTTGACTTACATATATGTGGTCAATTGAGAGCGATGATTCATTAATGAATAAAAAGTTATATGTAGAGTAACAGTTATCTATTCTGATATTCGTTGGTTTTGTCAAATCTAACTCCGTTTTACAGAATTATGAATCGTCTCGTGCTGTTTGCCTTTCGAACTTTCTTCTGTCGTGTTCAAGTAAAGCTACCTTTGTCGCTAAGGAATCACTTAAAATCGGTTACTAAAATCACTTATTTACTTACAGTGAATTCACAGTTGTTTAAATCATATAATTAAATATCGTTGACAATTTCCACACTATTGCCACGGTTCCGAAAAATTCCAACGGATAAATGCGCGACAATTTCGACGAGATAGTTTGATAGGATCGCCAGATACTACGAGTCTCTATGTTACAAAGTATCGACTGGTCGGAAGGAAATGATTAGCTCGGAGGTTCGCGTAAAGACCTCGCCAATGATCCTTTAACGACAAAGTCGAAAAATCAAGATTTAGCGGTTCCTGAATTCTTAGCGACGTATCGGCTAACTAGGCTTAACTCTAGGTCGGAGACAAAAATTTGAAGATTAAATATGTCTCTTTTTATTTTTCGGGTCACAAGTCATTCTTACACCTTATACTCTGCGCTTTCCTTAGCAACAAAAGTAGCTATACAAGTTTTTGGTGTTCGAGGAATTTTGGAAAGTAGTGGGACTTTATGGGTTATAGAGCGTATCATGATCATAACGTGATGAATTAAAGAGCGTATGTATCGCATCCCCAGCAAATTAAATAGTTATGTCACCACTTTTCGCGATATCTACCGCGTTGTGAGACAGTAATCGACGAAGAATTTATTGATCGGCCGATCCCGCGTTTCTTTTCTCCATTCGCGCCGCAAAACGCGGAGCACTCGGCGGAATTCTCGGTTTTCTCTTCGTCTCTCCTTGGGATCTCGAGTTGCGAGCAACATACACACGGCTTCAACGGTGGACGACTGAAAAGTGCCGGCGCGACCACGTTTTCCGTCCCGTTAATTAGAAAGAAAAAAAACTTACGGATTCGCTCGTTACCGTCGTGCGACCGCGCAACGATTCCCGCACAAAAGCGACTGCTGGAATTTCATAAGCCTTTGAAAGTTCACTCGGCGCGGTACTTTGATCCGCGGCCGCGGCTGAAAAGTCTTTGAACCGGCTATGTCATGCAAGAGTATTGCCGCAGCGAGTTTCGAAGTTCGCCGATCCACCAACAGCCTCCTATGCTCGCCGTGCGTCTAATACAGCCTCGCGGATGAAGAAAATAGCGAAGGATCACGCAATCACGCGCAACTGGTGATCTTTGAAAAATGACCGACACAGCGAGTCACAGAAATATTTCTGCTTGTTCAGTTGTCGACTTTGAATATTTGATTGATATTGTTTCGAGATTCCTGCCGACGACGATGTATTTTCGAAAACGAGTAATGTTAAACAATTATTAGTTATTCTTGTTGATAGGAAATTTTGAAATTATCATTGCCAATTGGAGAACGATGGTGCGAATATTTTTGAGGCTCGTTGTATTAAGCATTGCACTGTTATAAATGTATGGGAAAATTAATGTATAAAATGCGTAAAATGCATGTAATGGATAAAACTGTGAATGAAAGTATACCAAAAAGTATAATATTCGTTACGATATTTAGTGGGGATGAGTTTCATTTCTTTTTGTTATGTTCATAAGAATATAAATAGATTAGTTGTAACTGACAGCAGGAATTTGAATTTTCCAGCTTTTGTTCAGTAAGTTGTAAGAAATTTTATTTAATGAGAAAATTTTAATTAGTAAGAAATGAGAAGACGGTTTGGAAATTGCTGTTAGTTCAAGTTTCAAATTTTAAGTTTGCAATGATTTGATACTTCAAATTCTTTTACTTCTTGATCATATCTTCGAATATGCGTTAATAGTCTGACAGAAACTAAGATGCAGCGAATGGAACTAACTTATCAGGATAAATATAAATAAATAATTATATATCGGACTATGTATTTTTAAATCAATTTTCAATTTATGTACGAAACGTTTTATACTTTGAGATAAAAGAAATCTAAAATACGGTAGAAAAATCTAATACAGTACGCCTTCGAAGTTCTTGCAGCCACCTCTCTCTTTCTCTAGATATTTGCCGTTCATAAATCTTTGCCACCTTTGTTTTAGTAATATATATCGCAAAAAGTGTGTCCAATGAAATGTCAATTTACGATCAATATGTACCAATTCCTCCTATCGACCCAATTGTGTTCGGCACAGATGCTAAGTTTAGGTTGGTAGTTGCTAGTTTCTATAAAAAGTGGCGTTCCTCTCTTTGAAATTTAATAGAAATTTTAATTATTCAAACAAGCTATTAGAATTCAATGGTACTATAACTACTTAATAACAACTAACTTAATAGCAGTGGTAGTAGCAGTGAAATTATCTATTTAATTAATGAAATTACGTTTAGAAATTTGAAACGAAAGTTTCAAATAATAGATAAAACGCTCTCGTTTCGTTGCTGTTGATTTTAAATATTCTATTTTAATTCGCAATTGATCATCCGCAATTATTAATTGCTCCGGAGATATGCTGCGAGAGGGAAGCGCGGGATAATATATTATATTGTCAACGGCAGTTTTAAAGGTAGCGCAAATTAACGACGCCATTTCATTACTTGGAGATAAAAAGAAGTTACAAAGGACAATAACAAAGTGTTCGGGATTAATCTTCCTTTCTTCGAAAGAGAGGATAAGCTTTTGAAAATTAACCTGACGCGTGTTGCTCCGTTTCCGTTCTAATTGACGTGCATATCGTAAATTATTAGTAAACGCATTTCAACGTTTCTTCCGATTAATTATCGAAATTCGATGAAAAATGAAACAAAACAGGAGAGAGCACTAGTTTTTAGTCAGTAACAAGTAGAGTGAAGTCAGTATAGAATTCTGCTCGTTATCGATATTTTCGAGAAAAAAAAAAACCGGTAAGTGAAGTAGAATGCAAAATAATAGACGAATAAAACTTGCATGTATCTCGTGTGAATTTTATGTGAATTTTACGAGAGGAATATAAAATTTATCTCCAACTGAAGGATTTTTATTATAATTCCTCCAAATGAAAGCAATAGTAGTAATTGTACATCGAATTGTCGTATTAATCTGATCGAGATTATTGTTATTTCTATCTTTCTCTTCGTCTTTTAAAATTCTCAGTTTTCAAGACGAGATTTCCATAAATGTTTCCAACAAAAAGCATTAATTACACGTCGAATTATCATACATGTCAAACCGAGATCATTCTCGTTTCTATCTTTCTTTTGTAACGAAATCTGTCGTTTAAAACAAAATTGGTTATCAATTTTCCAAGACGTTTCACCTACTTTTGGGCCAGCATCGCTCCATAAACTTATTTGCTTCAACGAGAGAGTGAGCTGAATGCGGACTTGGTATTAAGCATACGATACGATCATTGCGTATTTGCCCCGTAATGGCGATTCATTAGTAGTTATCTCATAATACAACAATAAGCGGTAATCATCTTAGTTGCTCCTCCGATTATCCCTATCTACGTTGTCTATAGTAAGATTATTAGCATTCACTGATCACTAGTTATATCAAGCAGATATGCTTAATGCTAGGCGCTCGCTCTTAAACGTTCGTTGATTGAACACGCCATTGGTCCTACCTATGTTATGTCCGTTCGTTCGTTCGTTCGTTCGTCCGTTCGTTCGTTCATTCGTTCGTTCATTCATTCATTTGTTCGTACGAACTGCGACTGCTGCGAATAGGTATTAATTCTGGCCAATGGTTTGTTCTCTATCAACGCTTGCAATTGTATTGTCAGACGCAAGAAAGGACTTGACCGAAAAGACTTTATTCCTTTTCGAATAAAAAACGTATATTAGTATTCTATACTAAAAAAAAAAAAAAAAAAAAAAAAAAAAAAAACACGTAACTCAAATCGTGTTAATAAAACTATTAGGAAGAAATGTTAAATTTTTTGATATTACGTATTTTTTGATATGAGTCTTGCAATAACTTCGCATATTAGAAATATTAAATTTGTAAGGTATATAAATAACATTTGCTATAGTATAATTTTATATTTATAATAATAATAATAATAAAATTAATTAAAATTAATATTTATTAATAATAATAGTAATAATAAAATAAATATAAATTAAATTTATATTTATTTTATTATTATAGGTATAATTTTATTATTTGTATTAATTGTACTTTTGAACGCAATCGACGTCCTTCTTGCATTCGACAATTCTGGTGAAGAACAGCACGAAGAAACTGTACGAAACGCGTCGAGCAATTACGCGCGGATGCACCAATGGTTCGAGTATTTGCACGCGTATTGCACGTTTTGTGCGTACAGCGGATTGGCGAGGAATCAGCTAATCTGGAAAGATTATACGTGAGCAGTGTGTCAAGTCGTAGCGGGGAGATGGCCAATTGCTTCGAGAGGTTCCTAGCACGTCCTCAGAATTTTCAGGTCCGATGGTTGAACATGCACGGCTACACACCCCTCTTCTAACCACTGCTACTATTCGCCTGGCGTAATAATCGCATAAATAATGAGATCTCCGGTAGAGAGTTGCATTAGAAAACGCTCAGAAACCGTCCGGAGAATAAATAAAGATTTTACAGCATTAGTTTTGATGGATTAATCGTAGCGAAAAATCTTGCAGAGAGAAATTTAGCGGAAGGGAGAAACAATAATTAAAAGCGTACTTTATTTGCAAGCAGATCGCATCAAATTTAGTCTCAATGTATTTTCACTTACATTAATTTTCTCATAAATCGCTTTCTTTACGGAAGCAATTTTCCATGTGAAACGGAATGTGCAATATATATTTTGTACATTTTGAGAAGTAAACGAAAATATCGAGTATGTTATCGTTTCATCACGTGGACTGTAAGCAAGCTTGGACATCAGTATAGCAGACGTTATTAGATAAAAAGACGTGTTTGTACAAAAGGATGATTAAGAGAGAAATTGTGTTTTCACGTATATACGTATCCTTGGAGTAAGAGATAAGAGGTTGGCCATAGTAGCATCTACTTAGGAATATCTTACGACGCGTTCTTGGCAGAAATATATGTTCCTTTCTTTGCTACAATTCGTCTTCTTGATGCGCAGAAATTCTTATTAAAACCGGAAGACAGATAACGTCTGACACAAAAAGATATCAAAGTTCGTAAAAATGAGCCAAGAAATAATAATTGAACGATGTTGGAAGAATGTTACGTAACATAATCTGAATGATAATTGCAACGGATTTATCATTTTTATGTAAAGTATCGTCTTGATCGACCGTACATCGAAATTTATGAAACGATACAATAATAACTTTCAAATGTTAAATTTGTTTGTTTCGGTTTGTTTGTCGACGTTGTTTAAGTTCGTAGTTAAATAAAGCGTGTTTCACGTAAATATACACGGGTCTGTATTTTAAAAATTTAAAGATTAGAAAATAATTTCACATCTAAAATTAAACGCCGTATTATTCACTTAAGTGATCAATCGCCTGTTTAATTGGTATCTGTCGCGGGAATAAAAGTTATTAAATTTGCATGTAGACGCACAATTTCTCGAAATAGAAATTAATTCGAATATAATCATGTTTCGTATTGCTTACGATATGCTTCGAGTCGTTACGCGTGTAATTCTAATTTAAGGAGGAATTGAATCTTTAGGAACTAAATATAAGAACAGATACAAAATTATATAGAAAGGGTATCTCCGCAACACTATTTAATTTTGCTCTTTGAAATAATTTTCTATCTCTAATTGTCTTAAAAGCATACCACCGTCTGAGTGCTGCATGGAACACTCCGTTTCTACTGTTTGTTTCGTCTTACAAGCAAATCCTTTTCTGCACTCATAAATTTATTTACGCTTTGTATTTATGTGTCGCAAATATAAAATAAAGAGATTTGTTCGATTTTGCAAATAACTGTTCTTTATATTCTTGTCTTAGATATTGTTGTTAAATAACAAATCTCGTTTAGACTCACTGTTGTGACAAATTCAGTATATTAAAAAAAGGGGGAAAATGATTAATATTTTAAAGTGTTAGAATTATTATACATTAAAGATCTTGTTTCTTTATCAATATGTACGATTATTATCTTGTTTCTTTATCAATATGCACCTTCAAGAAACTCGCTTGATCCTGAAATTGTTCGAGCCACTCAATCAAATCTTTGTACAACAAGGTGCAAGGTAATTACGAGTTGTTCGTTTATTTTTGTTCCTTTCTTCGCGACTGGCGTCACGGACAGCGAAAGACGTGGCGTAACGGCCTCGTCTTCTTACGGTACGGTGGAAACGATTAACTTTGTTAGCTCCGTGCACACTGGTCGTTCTAGCGAATTATTGCCTCCTTTGGCGAACATTTAATACAACTTGAACAGGCTGATGGACATATACCGTACTGTTGCTTGCGAAAACATTCAAAAACTTTACTTTCTGTCCGATCGATGTTAGATTTCAGCTTTTAAGATGAAACTGTGATCAGTGTGAGGACAGCAGGACACTTGAAAACACACAGATTGATTTGTTATTACATATTTTTATATAATGATGAACAAAAGAAGATTCAATACTATAATTGGCTGATTACTTAGTGTGATTTTTATTAGGCGTTAGCAATTAAATTTTATTATATAATTATATATAATTTTATTATATTAATTTTTATTCGGCGTTAGCATTAAAAATTTACCATTGAAATTCACGTAATGTTACAGTGCTAAGGAACAAGTGATGAGAAAATACTTTTAGCGAGTGAAATTATACTTTTCAATAATGTTGCGATGAATTAACGTAAAATTAATAACGTAATATACTTCATGATAAAGTAAAGAATATATAATATATATTTAATAAGAATATATAAGACTATTATAATAGAGTAATATTTAGTAGCATTTCTTTCGTCTCGTTGCATCAGTGTGCATTTTCAAAAGTAATGACGCAGTGACGTACATAGATCATGAATTAGAATATTTTCGTGATCAACTGCACCTGATCGAGCACATGCACGCACGTTCAAAAGCTGTTATGGCAATTGTCCGGGGAATTACCGGCGTCAAGACATACGTATCATCGTTAATTTACCCATACTACTGCGAGACCGATTCTTCCTTCCCCTTCATAAGGGGAACATGCATACACATATCGGCCAAACGCGCCAGCCATGTGTAAATCACACGAGCAGACTTGCCACGATGGGGGAACGACGACCGATCCTGAGCAGCTTAAATGTTAAATCCTGCTTCGACCTAAGAGAATGCTCAGATTTTATAATTCATCCGCTTTCGTTGTCCGCCATTGACTGATATTCTATATATTATGTATATGTAGAGACGTGACTTATGCATGTGTCGTGACGCACAGTAGAAGTTACAGCAAAGTATCCTCAACCTATATAATCGTCTCACAAATAGATATGCGGAGTGGTCTATTCAAGAATCATACACGATGCAAAAAATATTTTTCGCTCAACATGAATAGTCGATAATTTTCTCTAGTAAGAATATCTTTTTTCCGAGATCATTTTTTTCAGGATTCTCAAAGTCATTGATGTTTTCTCTTTTTTTCATACAACTTGCATCGTATTGCTGGTAAAAAAAAAAAAAAAAATTAATTCAGATAGATATTAAGAACACTAATGTCCAGAGATTTAAGTTTTACGTACATATATGTAAATGTATCTTTCTCATATTGATTTTGATCATGAGATGATCATAGATTTTGATCTCTATCATATTTCTATTGTAGATACTATGATGGTAATTATTCTCAATCATAGTACCTACAAAATTGATGACGCCGACGTGATAAAAAGAAAATACGGCTACACCTACAAACGTAGATGGCGCTGATTTTAATTCTGAAGAGGCAACGGTCGCTACACTACGATCAACAAACAGGCCATCTGTTATATTTAAACACGACTAAAATTGTAACAGATTAATTATAATAACCGATACTACAGTTATAAATTCGTCTATAAAGTTTGAACGAAGACTGTCAAACCAGATAAGTGAAAGAAACTCAACGAAGTCAGTTAGAAAAGCCAAATAGCTCCAGGTGGGAAGAACAATCGCGAGAATTTCCTTCTTTCTCTCGATTTCGTGACACATCGTCGGAACTAAGATTTTGTACGAAAACATTTCATTAAGTAGATTGTATTCGTTCTGGTATCGTTTGGTTGAAGCACGCCAGTTACGCCAGTTACGTCGGGAGGGGAGGTGGGGGAGGAAGAATCGATAGCGGGAGCAGGTAAAACGCGGTTCGTCCGTGTTACAAAGTTCTAGCCCCGTATCTAGAGCGTCGCGCGAATTAGTCGGTCGAGAGGGTTCGTCGCGCTGCTAGAATCTGGCAAATGAAATTCCTCTGAACCCGCCGTGTCAAGTGACTTTGATTTCTGCATGGACAACCGGAGCGCTCGTAAAAGGATCGATTCAGCTCGCCTTCGCCGCAGAGCTCTGTCAGGAATTCGCGCGACGTTCGCCGTGACGTTCGTCGTATTCGGCTCCGGACGGAGCCGTTCACGCTGGAAAACAATTTGAAAGAGCGTGTCTCGCGTCGCGTCGCGTCGCGTCTCGTCTCGTCTCGTCTCGTCGCGGCAACACTTCCGCGCTACCCACGGATTCCCTCCGCCCGATGAATTCGAATCTCACACGGAGAAAATTCCGCTTCAGACCAAACAACACCCCAGCTCGCGTCTCGGTCCTCGCCCTTCATATTTCAGAAACGAAACGCGGCGGTGGTTCAACGATGGCACGTCACTCGGAATCGCGTAAATACCGTCTAGCCGGTAGAGGAATACTCGGGAGCGTCTCTACACGTGCGTAAGCGTCACGGATGCACGACTGGCTGTCGGTTAGTCGCGTTGAACCTTACGCCTCGACGTTTATTTTCCCGTGACAGCGTGACTCTCTTATTTTACCGGTGCGGTGCAACACGCGCGATTACGCGGCGCGTCCTTTCGTTTTCGCGCATTTGCGGAGAGGGATTAGCGTCGATCTTCTGTCGGGTTTCGAGCTTCTTTATAAATATTTTCAAAAGGCACTCGGGGCGGGATAGTCACGAATTTTTCTGTTTTTTTTTTTTTTTTTTTTTTTTTCACGAATACTTGCGCAAATGAAACTCGAACGTTGAGTGGATAGAGATGGGATCTCGGTACTTTGGAGTGTTTGGAGATTTTTCGACGAGTTCGGAGCGTGTTTCTGTTTTTCAAAACGTTTTTGCAGTTGTGTCAGCCGAGCTCGCTTATCCGCGAGAGAAAAAAGAATTCTACGAGCCGACGGAAAAATTTGTTATCAAGATAAATGAAGCGGGGCGGTGACGAGATGATCGTTCTTCGCCCGACGGCATTAAACGGAATCTCCGCTTCGCATTCTCACGACCACCTCATACGACGTTATTGAAATTCTGCCAGCGACGAAATTCGATCGCGATTAGATCGGTTCGACGCTGTTCGCGCTTGTCTGCAAATACGTGTTAGTTTTCGTTCGCGGGTTTCTGTGTCTTTTTTCCCTTTTTTTTTTCTTTCTGGCTCAATTTGCGGTACCCGGTTGCCAGTTTGAATTTATTCTGGGAAGAGATAAGATTTGATATAGCCTGAAATTCTATTCCATGAAACTTCGACCACAATTGAATTGTACATATAGAGGAGCTGATCAATGTAAGACATTTTTAAATTAAAATTAAATTTTTAATTTAAATTATCTTACAGACACGGTTCAATCGATAATTATATTATAGTTGATTTGATCGACTGAAGATTTCGACACCCCAGAGCACAATTTATTTTTAATAAAATAAAAGTGGTTTTAATGGAAAATGATCTGTTGATGATTGGATTCAGAGCTTTCTATATAATAATAATAATATAAACTATTTAATCGCAAAGGATTGCTATTATGATTATTGGTCCTTCTCCTATCTTTTTCAGATCTATCTTCAGATTTACACTTCATCTAATTTTATTTATTAAATTATTTTGTTAAATGCTTAATATTTAATGTGAATGTTAATTTTTTCATTAGATTATAATAATAACGAGATAGAAATTCTTCATTTAAGAGACAGATCAGAATGCATTCGTCCCCTCTTTCCCAACTATGTTTTTATTACACATTTTTCGTGTCGTGTTTGAAAGTTGAAAGTACACTGTGGAAAGTTACGTTTAATAAAAACTAGATAACGGATTAAAACGAACAAATATATTGAAATATTCTCGGCAATGTTTGCCATCTATTTCACAGAGAATCATGTAATTGATCCGTTGGTAAATTATACGCAGCTTAAAAGCACCTCTCAACACCGTGAAAACTTTTTTCTGTTCTTTGCTGGTTCTTCGTTCATAGAGCTGAACCGTTTTTTAGGCAAATCCTCTTAGATGTACATTGTATATTCTTCCATTATTAAGGAGCACAATTTCGTAGAAACTCCGTAAAATTTTAAGAACGATTAAAAAACAATTCTCCCGGTCTGGCTGTTTATGCAACGTTTTACATTCGCCGGAGATTTTAATTTATAATCTTCGAAACGTTAAAGAGTTTTGCAAATTTCACTTACCAAAAAAGAATTGGATTGTAACAAGTAACAAGGGCATTCAATTTATCATTCAAAGCAATGAAAGATTACTGCAAATGGAATTTAGAAATTTGACATCGACATTGCCGAAATATGCTTCTGTAATTTCTCTGATTTCGTCAAAATTATGAATAGCTTATCCAAATAGCATCGTGTCCTATTTCGTTGGAATAATTGTAATATCTATATATGTCGGATTCCTTTTCCAAATTCTGCAATGTCACGAATTATCGTTGCAAAAGTTAGATATCGCGCAAATGGATATTGAGTCACTTGGAACGATGACAGATTTTTCTCCAAATGCAAGCAACGAAAAAATAACAACATAAATACCGGTTATTTATTACATATCGGTTAAACATTTTTTTAAATCAGGAAAAAACTTGTAAAGTGATAACTGTAAATCAAAAGACATACTATTTGCTTGATTAATGACTGTTTATTCGATCGATTTATCTGTTATGTGCATTTTGTACACAAGGTTTATCTCTGTAACAATGAACAAACGTTCAACAGTGCAGTTATACTAATCAATTAATATTTTGTGAAGAATTTTGCAGATAAGGTCAACGTTATTAATTAAATTGTTATTTTAAGATCAACGTTAAATAATTAAATTGAATGCATTCTATATTTTCTCATATATTTTTCAGTCATTTTCTTTTTGTTCGATTTGAATCAGCAATGGAACAAAACCTATCGATATTCTACAAATCCAAAAAAACCCTCTCGAACCGTAGAAACGTTTTCCTCGTGTTTATTAATACGCATTGTTCGTCAATACACGCGGATATGATTTCATCTGTGTCGTTCTCTGTATTCATAAGCGCCAAACTCGATTTCCCTTGTATCTTAATTATTCCGCGAACGTCTTCAACATCCCAATAACTCTTCAGCATCCACTACAATGGCCGTATCCTTGTGCATCCCCGATCCTCCGATCCTCCTCGCTTTAAATCCAATCGCACGATTTACTTCCACAGATTTTGGTTTCCACGTTCGCGATATCAATTACGCGACGACGAGAAGCGATAACACGGATCGACCAAGGATATATCAACCAGCCGAGCGTTGTGTACCGCGATGTGTTCCATTTCCCACTATTAATAATTATTGATAATTCTTCCACGATCCGGAGAATCGGCTCGATAGGGCACGTGGTCGGCCCACTCGTTTCCCTTGTTGCGATCGGGACACGCGATTGCCCCCCCGTGTCACGTTACGCCGTTGAAGAGTCAATTACCCGTGACTATCGGCGAAACTGATTCCACGGGAAATCTCCGATTCGTGGTTGCTCAGCCGCGATCGGGCGACGAGATTCAGTCGTCGGTGGTCTGACAGGCCGAAGCGCCCGGAAAGAAGCACCCGGCGTGCTTGATTTCTGGTTAATAAAACGTTACGCGAGACATAAAGCGATACGATGATGTATCGCGGGTGTGTAGAACGGAGGCAGGCCGGAGTAGCTGGCTCGGCTACGTGTTGCGGCTAACGGGGGGGGGGGAGGGAGAGAGGGTTTGCGACGCGGCACGAGGCCATGGGGGATGAAACGAAGGCCAGGACGAACCGGGGGACGAACGGGGGCGCGAGGAAGAAGCAACTCACCTATACAAAGGAGGAAACGTTATTATAGGGTGAGTACGAGCGCGCCACTGGCAAACGTGTGTTGGTCTTACATCGTACGGCCGTGCGGCGGGCCTCTGTATGATAGGGTCTCCCTCGGTGTACGTGTGTTTATGACTGTGCGCGCTCGAACGGGTGAGAACCGTAATGGGTTGAAGAGAGGCGAAAGGGCGCAGTCGCGAAGCCGGAGCCATCCTCGACCCCCGGCGGGCAGTGGTGGCAGCGGTGGCAGCGCCGACGTCGGTGTTGGCATCCTACCGGCTCGAGGACAGACCTACGAGTACGTCTCGTGCGAGGGTGCGGGCCGCACACGGTTCGCCGAACCTCTGCTACGCTTCGTGCTCGCGGAAGCATCACATTTTTTCTTCGTTCCTCGTTTTAACGCGCGCACGCATGGTAAAAATACAAGTGTGCTCGGCTCTGTAGAAAGAGGTGGATTTTCTGATCGCCTTTTCGATTTCGTTTATCTACCGTTTTCGTGATCTAGCGTCGTGATATAATAGTCGCGATTATAATCGCACTCTGAATCTGTGAAACAACAACAACAACAACAACGACGACGACGACGACGACGACGACGACGAGTTACCAATCGGAGGAATCGGTCGCGCGGCCGCGAAGCACCGCGCCTCGAGGTGGCGCGTTTTCAAAACGAGGAGTTTCGAATCCCGAGAGAGGTGAGAAGGAGTTGTCTCGCTCGCGTCCCGTGAAGGAATGATCCAGCAAGTGACGGATCGGTAGTTGTTCGTGATCGAGCACGTTTAGAGCAGCGTCTCCGTCACTAGTAACCCACTCCGAAGGATTTCACCGTCTTGTGAAAAAGCCGGGCTCTTTGTATCCTCTCCGTAACCGATCATAAGTTCCTCGAATAAAAAAAAAAAAAAAAAAAAAAAGAAAAGAGAGAGAAGCATCGAGGGATCGAGAAGCGTGCGCGTATGTGGGTGTGCGTCTCGATATGACCCACCACAACGATTGACTTTCTTTCGCTACGCTTTTACGCTTTACCAGCCTCTGACGAACATGTAAGTGCTGATTGCATCCGCTCTCTATTTTCCGATTTTTTTATGACGCTCTCGGGATATAACGTACTCGGGTTTTAGGTTGTATCGTATATCGGTCGACCGTACAGTTTCGCTATGGTGCTTCTTTATAAGAGATTTTGTGGACGATGGACGACGCACGAGACAGCTTCCTGCATCGCGGCGCAGGATATTGCGATTTAAAATTTATTTGCAATTAACTCTGAGCCACTGTCGCTTGTGGTGAGGAGGAGTGGCGATGAAAGAAGGGCGCGAGGGGATGAAATATGTCTGTGTGTATAATATTTTTCAACGTGCTTCGCTTCATTTCTTGCTTTTCCTATTACTTCGTTCATTCCGGTACCGTAAAAGGGACGAAAGGAAAAGTTTCTCAAATAAGAGATCTCGCGGTGAATCCTTTGGATAACGCTGGCAGCAACAGCGAAACTGAAACTCGCAAACCTCGGGGAACCTGGTTGAAAACGATCGACGATTAGAATCTCGGCATCTGTTCGTGCGGTCGGAAAATGTTTAACGCATGGCTGCGCATGAAAATTTAACTTCTGCACGTATCATCGGGGAATACGTGAACCTCGCGAACGATTTCCATACGATGATCGCGTTATTAATCTTGCGGGATGAATTTCGAACATCTGTCGCGAGTGTCTTTCAAAAACACACCTGCCTTTGCCATTCGAGCGGAAGCAGGAGGAGGAGAGGGGGAGGGGGGACGGAATTAATTTGTGAAGGTGCCTCGAGTCGATAGCTGTTCGAAGACAGAGACAGAGAGAAGACAGAGAGAGAGAGAGAGAGAGAGATAGAGAGAAAGAAAAAAACGAGAACCCTTCCAAGGTAGAGTCGGTGTATAAGATGTATTAAAATATAGCTTGGCGCGCACAGTGTTGCATCATCGTCTTAATTAAAACGACGTCGCATCGCTTCAAACTTTTTCTCATTAATTCCATTTCTTCTATATCTCGCTGGCGGACGTCGTCGGGCTCGTGCAAGTCCGCGACGGCCGAGGAACACGGCACCGTTTAATTATACGTCCTTCTGTGTCATTCCGTTCCGCGACTTACACTCGATCGAAGTAAACTTAATATCCGCGGATCGTGTCTTGAACTTTGGCCGACATTTTTCATTCTCTCTCTCTCTCTCTCTCTCTCTCTCTCTCTCTCCCGATCGTCGTCTCTCTAATCCATCGTTATGCCAACGAAAGTGAACCATTCGAATGGGGATGAATCAACTGGCCTCGTAAAAAAGAAAAAAAAAAAGGGACAATCGAGTCGCGAGCAATTTGGTCAAGACATTTCGCTGATTCGAGAATGGAAGTTACGATACGATACGTTCGATACGTATTCCACGTATTAGAGGAACGTGGCAGCTTCGATGCGTTATGCCGAGCACGTACGACCGCGAGTATAATGCAAGATCGTCGCTGGATAATTTCATTTCGCCGAACAAATTTTCCTTCGGATATTACGGTTTTGCTCGCCTGGTCTCGCCTTTTCTCTTTCGCACCCCCTTTTCTACTGTCGTTCGTGTGGAAACGGAAAGAAAAAGAGGAAGAAAAGGGAAGAAAGTGAGTTGAAGGGAAACGAGCGAAAACGAACGCTCAAACCAGCGCGACAGAACGTCGCGAACGGAACCACGGCGACTCGACGTAATGATATTACGCGTCGTAAATCTGATTTGCTGGTTCGCGAAAATGCGGCTCGGTCGACGGGGCTAACCGTCTTGTAATACATTTTTCGTCGCTCGAGATAACGCCGACGATATTGCTCCTGACACGAAACGTTCTTTTCTGTCGCGCGTGTGTGCGACGTGCACCGCGAGTTATTGGATCGTTAATGTTTCGATCTCGTTTGTCTCCATCGTTGGTCAACCGGGGCCAAGTAAAATCGAAAATTTCGTGTCGGCGGTATAAGAAGAGATACAATGACAGCCGCGAAATCTCTATTTGAATATACGCCACATGTCTGTGTCTATACTCATGTACATATGTATGTATGTATGTATGCACTCGTATACATACGTTTCGGCTCCGTTATGGTCCTTTCGTTCGTTTTTGCTCGTTCGTGTCTCGCTGCTGCCTACTTCCGTATGAAATTTTTAAAGGAGGAAATATGTCAGTTTTGCGCGAAATAAAACTTATACGATTTCACGCTCGTGCGCTCGCGGCAGCATTTCCTAGGCTACCGCCAACCGAATTGTGGATATTGAAAATGGACCGGATAAAACGATTCCTCGCGCGCCGTACGTGCATTAATTGTGCACATATTGACGAAACGGTCAATGCTATTCCATATCTTGCACGTTCTAGCACGCTTTCTGAGCGTGCGTCCCGTTTTATTTCCTTCCGGAGCGGCGAGTCGACTTTAAATAACCAATTGTGTTTCGCGACGAATCGATGCGAAACGCGGGTGAATATTATATTATACGTTTGCCTGTGTAATTTCGTTTTAAATCTCGGGAAAAGCTGGAAGATCTTCCGATTCCATCGAGTTTTTCTTAGAGTTCGAGGTTTACTCGAATACCGCGAAATAATCGTCGAGAAGTATCATTTTTAAATACATTTTCGAACATCGCAATTTTGATATTAATTCTGTTTGTGTCGCTGTTGCGTCAACTTATTATCAACGATGTTTACTCGTAGGAGAGAAAGGCTTAATATCTCGGAAGTTATATAATAAGTTTGATATTTCAGTTTATATAAGTTTAACATTTTAAAAGTGTAAATTGGTCTTGTGAAATCCCTGATCATCCCCTGTGAATGGTAAAATATTTAACACTAATTTGTTCTTCTGAAATGTCGATAAATGAAATTGATGTCGCTTGGAATATATATTGGCTGTTTCGAAATTTCAGCTGTTTATCACTTTGATGTGATCTTAAATATCTCTGGGTTCAGTTGGTATTCTAGTAGTTTCAATCTGTTGTTTGATGCTCGATCAATTCTTCGATAGATCGCCGACAAAACTCCCTTGTACGTCGACAATTTAAGGCCAAAAATTTCCTACACAAAGATGCGATATATATGCGTAGATATACATCTCTACAGAGTCGTAAATATCGGCAGATTCATCTCGAGATATTATATTTTCACGCTAAAGTTTCTCCTTCTCCCTGTCTCCTCTTTTCTAACACGAAGCGCTGTTAGATTTTTATATTTTACGCGATCTCGTTCATCGTCCGCGGGAGATAACAAGCTTCTCGTTAATCGTCCCATTTTCTTCGAGCACTTTTTCGCTCCCTCTATCTTCCGTGGGGAAAATAGGCGATCCAACGATCGGTCGTTGCTCACGACCCTGTAATCGCGGCAGAAGTGCTTAAAAAATCCATATAATCGCGCGATAACTTGGCGGCAACTTCGCGCGGCAACTATTTTCGTGATTACTTTACCCGGCGGTCTTATCTTCTCGCGGGCTGTGTACGGCCCCGGTTTAATTTCCACGTAACACGGGGCGAAAGTGATTTACGAGGGTGAATTTTCCACCGATTCTTGATGCTCTCTTATTGTTCGTGACGAACTGGGGCGGGGGGTCTTCGTCGCTCGCTGCTGACATGTTTGAATTACCAATAGTACCTACGTGCGCCGGCATGCAAGTTCTCGATGGTATTTACACGGTCTAATGCCGGTGCTAAAAACGATTCGTTCGAGGCCTCGCACGAGAGAGAGAGAGAGAGAGGAAAAAAAGAAGAATCGAACGTGAAACAGAGTGCGCCGGTGACAAGAGTTCCATTAAATTCGGCGATTCTCCGGTTAAGTGGTAGTTTCGAAGCCCGTTAAGAGCTGCGCGTTTCGATCATCTTCGCAAATTTGTTCGTTGTTTGCCGAGGAAAGTGATCGTAAATATTTACGAGGGAACTCGCCGTTCCCTGACAAATTTTCATCAGTAGAATCGATAACGAGTCGATCTTGCCAAATTTCTGGCACAATTGTGGTTACATGCGCGCGTGTGTGTGTTAGTGCGTCACGTGAAATTTTCGTTTCCTTGGCGAATTACGCTCGGTTAAATTCCCTTTACGATATAATTTCATCGCGTTAAATCGCGACGTAAGACAGCCAGATAATTAAACCGTTTGTACCAAAATACTCGGCTCGTACGTTGACTCCACCTGCCTGATGAGAATTGTCACTGTTTAGCTAATGTCCTTTCCGGCGAAGATCTTATTTCCGGTGAAATTTATCATTAGGCGTTCTTGCCCGGAGTATGTACGCGTACGTACTGAATACACATGTGCACACATACACACACGTTATATATCTTTACGAGAACCTCGGGACGAAGTATTGGGAATTGCTTCCTCAGCCGGAAGATTTCGTTCTGAAACGTAGAAGCTTCGAAAATTCGGCGGCCACGGCGCCGCCAAAGAAACTTACAACCAACGAGACGGACTCGAAGAGTCGATCTGACCCATTTTGCGGTAATGTTTCGTCGACGAAAGGCAAAAATCTTGTTACGCGTTGTGAGACTTTGCTAGCAATTTCGCGTAAATGTGAGTTACACTAACATACGTCGGTTTACAACATCGAAGATGACAAATTAAACGAACGAATTGATTGATTAATAAATAACAACTGTCCTGATAAATTTACTGAATTTTTTTGAAAGAGCAACAAAACGAAACTTTTACGTGTCATAGGAAATTTCTGAATCTCTTCTACACGAACTGGTCATTTAGTAGTCTGTTAATTGTCCGGTATGAGAAATGCATCAGACTTATCGCAATTTAAACAAATTGAATGTTCCTGATTCGACGAGGTGCGGTTGTAAATCAGTTTAAAGGGAATTAGCGTAGTGGCGGGAGGCTTGTTTAATATCGAAGAGCGCTGTGCGTCGTATATATATATTTCAAATCTTGTTCAGGATCCTAATGTTCGAAGCAATAAGGGTCAGGTTTATTTCCTTTTTAAAGGGTACTCGGCGATATTCTCGCCGCGTGCGCGATAAATTTCAATAAAGGTAGGGAGGCAACATTCCATTTAGAGAAAAAAGGAGCGAGGGTCACTTTGGTTAGACGGAAAGTTCGTAACTTCGAGTGTGATTTGAAAGTTTTGCGTCGCGCGTTAGCGATAAATCGTGCGAGAGACGTCGATTAAAAACCAAGCCGGCCAAGTGTAATAAAGAAATACGACGTCCGCGACGTGGACGAGAAAATGTTGAGAACGTGGATTTAATTTATTGTTCAAACTCGAGATAGAATAAAGAGGGGATTGTTATGTCGTGAAACAAATGGGAAAGCGATTGTTTGCGGAGAGGATGCTGAATAACTCAAGAAGAAAAGAGAAGCGGAGACGAGAGAAGACGAGTGAAGAGAAGAGCGACGAGAGGAGGGGGGAGGGGGAGGGGGAGGGGGAATCCGAAAGAATGATTAGAGGGAAGCGTAATTACGAGCGAGCAAGCAGGCGAGTGATTTAAGAGAAAGACATAGATTTAATGAGACATAAAGGTACAATAATTATTGCTGCTACCTAAAAGGTGAAAAGACATCTGGCGATCCGGATTACAAGGGGGCGAATACTTTTGAATAGGTTGGAAAGGTACCTACAATAGGAACGACGCAGAGAGGGAATAATCGTCATTACGATTCGTACGTGAATTATTTGCCCTTTTCGAACAATACAAACTCTTGTACAGCGAGTCGAGGGCATCCTTCAATTATGATTTATATACATCGTCGAATCGAAAATTTCTTTTTTTCGAAACGGGATCATGGAACAAAGCCGATAGTTCGTTACCTGTCGAAGCGATACATTTTCACGCAAGCGAGAGCTTTTGAAACGGTTACAAATGGAGGGAAACGTCAAGATGAAATTGTGTAAATTATGTTCTCTATATTTCTGTGTCCGTGGGCGGTAAAGTACGATCGTACATTTTTCTGAAAGGTGATTCTAACGTTACTTCACGCAGTTTATTAAGGTTCGTTTAAACGATCATACTTTCGCTTTGAGTTGATTAATTGTTAACGACGTTAACTGCACATACAGAGTATAACGTCTAACTTTCGTCTGTGATTTTCTGTTCCGACACATAGATAATTACGCGTATTATTTAACGTTTATAACGTTCGAGGCTGGACGACCACGATTTCCTTGGTAACCATTATCTCGACTTTCCGGGGAGAGGAGATTTAACGATCTCTCAATTTCACCGTCTTCATCTCACCTCAGCGTTTCATCTTCTGTACGTTTCATCTTCTTCTCCATTCTACAAATGTGAATTTCAGCGAAATGGTGTGAACGTTTCAACGAAATATATACTTGGAGCTTCGCGTATCCGCCGAGGTGAGCCCGGCGTGTACATACGTGCGAATACGTAGACCATGGACGCATGCAAATGAGAGCCGAAGACACGCACGCCGCGGAACGAACCCTCAGGTAGCCTCGGCTACATTTTGCACATCGTAAATCATGGCAAATGTTCTGGCGGCTTTTTGACGCGTTTTAGAATGTCTTAAAAGTGACCATTAATTATCGAGCACTGGCGCGCGCAGTCAACGTCCTCGAGGGTCACGTAAATCTCTAGTATACATCTGTCGCCGCAGCGGGCCACGTTCAAGGAATAAATTCTCTGGCAAAAAGAAACGCGAGAGTGCGAAGCACCCGTCGTTAGTACGGGCACGAACCGGGAATTAACGCCTGTTGAACGATCAAGACCACCGCGATCTCATAATATATATCCAGTATTAATCGTAGACACCCCTCCCACCCCAACCGACGATTATTCGTGGAAAGTTTCGCGTTCGTTTGTTTAATTGTATCCTCGGTAAATCAGAAATTAACTGTCCCCTTTTTTTTCTTTTTGTCGAAAGTTGAAACCGAAGTGAAAGGAAAAATGTTTACAACACAATTCTGAGAAATCATGTGAATTTCTAAAATCGCAAACTTTGTCTTTGAATCTTTCAGAATTTTGAAAATTGTCAATTCCTCCCGTTACGAGGATTCATTCAGATAATTAAGTCTCTCTTTTACTTGCGAAATTTATTCTGACGCGTACCAACTGCATTTCAACGTGAAAATGATATTTTTTGAAATCCGCCACGTCACACTTACACGCAGTGCGAATTTCTCACTCATTCACCGTTTAGTTTCACCATGCAGCGGGAACACGTTCACCACGTTCTCTCCAAATATATTTGCTCCCCCCTTACACCCTTGGAATAGTTAATAGCGTGGAATTTTTGATTTACGCAGCGTATACCTCGACGAGATTCCGTTAATGCTGATTGCGTTATCTTTGATGGTACGCACCTGTGCGTCACGTTGTCCAAATATTACGGGGCGCAATATTTGCTGAACTCGATCGCTTATTTGACTTGCCGGCGATTGTTGGTTACATTGCACAGGTGTTTGCCGTTCTCGCTGTTGCATCTCCGCTTTTGGATAAGGAGAAGAGATTTCGTGTGCCAGTTGGTTCCTTGGCTCTGCTCGCGGAATTCATTCCTTAGTTAAACAAAATTTATCGATTTCCGAGCGTGGGCTGTAAAGTCTGCGGCGAGGTTGTCGCAAATAATTCCGCCGAGGCGACCCGATTTCGTCTCACAAATTTTCACGTTGTACGTTATTTATAAACGACCTCAAGTGAAAATGACATTTATTTCAAACATTTTCGTACGTCATGTAAAATTCATCTTTCATCTTTTATTTACTTGGCGACTTATTCTCTAGAGTCGATCGATAAGTAAATAAATAAAGATGAAAGGACTTTTATATAACGTACGAAGTAAATTTCAACTTCTCCAAGCTTGGAACGTTTGCGTATCTATTTAAGGTGTTCAGAAAATTTTGTCATCTTTCTAATTATTCCTATTAAATCCTGTCTTTGGATTTGCCGTGTCGTCAATTAATTCAACGATTCTCCTAATCTTCATATTTTTCTTAACCGTCACACTTTTCGTTTACATTGTTATCTCACCTATCGGCCATTGTTCAAAGGAGGAAGATAAAAGTTCCTGATTATTCGACGTTGTCGTTGCCAGTTTCGTGGTTATTAATTTATCATCGCTACACGTTATGGTGTTTATCCGTCGTTAAACGCGCGTACGTACACAATGAAGATTGCTCAAGATGGCTTGTAATAAAGCTGGTAAATCGGCGTAAAATAACGCCGCTAAGAAATAAATTTTCCAAGCGGGCAATATCGCCGTGATATTCCGCGAGAAGGCATTTAGCCTCTTTAATGCTCTGACACGATATCGGCAAATGCTAATGCGTTTTTTTTCCATCTTAAATCATGGCCTACGCGTGATAACGATCTGTCGCGACGATTCCGTCGTTTACGCTTCTGCGCCTCTTTTTCGACTGCCCGATTATTGCAGAATCGTTGATCGATATTCTCGCAGCATAAAAATTCGTACATCTTCGCTCGATCTATATACATCGTGTAAAAAAGTCTTCTGTAATAATCGTACAGTGATAAGATGAAAATTGAAGAGTTGTAGTTTCATTCCTCGACGAAAAGATAGCACATGTGCGCTAGAGTTAGACAATTTATTTTAAAAATACAGGTACGAATAAGGAGATCGTACGAAATTGGATATATCATTCGTTTCACGTGTAGAATCTGAAGAACTAACAGATCTAATTTGCAAAAATGATCGTTCTGTGATTTGTCCTATTTTACATTTTCACTTTTTTCAGTTGTGCTACCGTAACTGTGCATTGATATAACAAGTTTAAAGTACAAGTCGATCGCTTGTTTCTTGCGTTTCGTCCAAAATACGACTGTAGGCAATACAATGAAAATCTGTTTGACTTTAACAGGATACGAACAGAATTTGACGCTTCGTCAAAAAATCACCGAAGCCTTCCGCTCGAGTTACCGTTTTACCGTGTTTGAAATTCAATTTCTCCCCGCAGGGTTTGCAATTCGATTAATTCCCGATTAACAAACGCAAGCAACCGATTAACGTTCCCGATACGCGGCGCGATGGTGTTCGATAACCGGCAAGCAACAATCCCGAAAATCAAGCCTATTCCGCGCCGCGAATCCCGAGTCCGAAGAAATCTATGTACACACGTTGTTACGAAACTTCCACCATTCCGGGATTCAATTCAACTCGATCGCTCTCCAATCCGCGGCGATGTTCGCCCGGCTCGAAAATTTCATTCGTTGACTACATCGAGGGAATCACCTGGATACGATTACCCCGTTGCAGAAATCCACCCTTCTCCTCCCCTCCAAAAAAAAAAGGAAACGGATAGATTGAAAGACAAAAAA